>NC_133617.1:370744143-371044143 GCF_048593235.1 Sminthopsis crassicaudata | reverse complement strand
CCCTCTACACTCACTGGGATTCCAAGCCAGTTTTGGTGCTGGTCTAGGGCTCATGGAATTTTTTTTAAAGTGTGTTTTATTAAAAGATGAAGGAAGGGGACATGAGGTGCCCGGCCTCAGAATCAGGAAAGCTAGGGCTTGAGTTTCCGCAGACACACATAGGCCGTTGCAGAACCTTTCAGAGATGCAGGAGACCAAGGTTGTAACTTATAGAATAATTGGTGAACTGCATCAGTAGAGTCCTCACTAAGAGCATCCACCTGAAGAAATGGCAGGCTGTGGGCTGAGCACAGTGGAAAGATTACCACATTATACATAAGAAGATCCGAGTGGGTCTTGCCACCTAAATACTACAAATGGGGGCAAATTACTTAACTTCTATTCCTTCTACAACAAAGTCAAGGGCTGGACTAGTTGATCTCCAATGGTCCTAACATCTCTAAATCTACTCTTCTTAGACCAAAAAAAGTAACATGCAACATCAATTTAAACAACTGAACTTGTTTAATGATTTACTTGCATTTAAATGAATTGATTTCAATGAATGAAAATTCTTTGTTCATTATCTTTCTTTATTTTTTTTATTTTATTTAGAATTTTTTTCCACAGTATATATGCATGAGTAATTTTTTAAAATAATATTATCCCTTGTATTCATTTTTCCAAATTATCCCCCCCTCCCTCGACACCCTCCCCCCGATGACAGGCAATCCCATACATTTTACATATGTTACAATATAACCCAGATACAATATATGTGTGTAAATACCATTTTCTTGTTGCACATTAAGTATCACATTCCAAAGGTATAAGTAACCTGGGTAGACAGACAGTAGTGCTAACAATTTACATTCACTTCCCAGTGTTCCTTCTCTGGGAGTAGTTATTTCTGTCCATCATTGATCAACTGGAAGTGAGTTGGATCTTCTTTATGTTGAAGATATCCACTTCCATCAGAATACATCTTCATACAGCATTGAAGTATACAGAGATCTTCTGGTTCTATTCATTTCACTCAGCATCAGTTGTTGTAAGTCTCTCCAAGCCTCTCTGTATTCCTCCTGCTGGTCATTTCTTACAAAGCAATAATATTCCATAGCTTTCATATACCATAATTTACCCAACCATTCTTCAATTGATGGACAATTATTCATCTTCCAGTTTCTAGCTACAACAAAAAGAGCTGCCACAAACATTTTGGCACATACAGGTCCCTTTCCGCTCTTTAGTATTTCTTTGGGATATAAGCCCAATAACAGCAATGCTGGGTCAAAGGGTATGCACAGTTTGATAACTTTTTGGGCATAGTTCCAAATTGCTCTCCAGAATGGCTGGATTCTTTCACAACTCCACCAACAATGCATCAGTGTTCCAGTTTTCCCACAGCCCCTCCAACAGTCATCATTGTTTGTTCCTGTCATCTTAGCCAATCTGACAGGTGTGTAGTGGTATCTCAGAGTTGTCTTAATTTGCATTTCTCTGATCAGTAGTGATTTGGAACACTCTTTCATATGAGTGGATATAGTTTCAATTTCATCATCTGAGAATTGTCTGTTCATATCCTTTGACCATTTATCAATTGGAGAATGGTTTGATTTCTTATGAATTAGGGTCAGTTCTCTATATATTTTGGAAATGAGACCTTTGCAAGAACCTTTGCTTTTAAAAATATTTTCCCAATTTGTTACTTCCCTTCTAATCTTGTTTGCATTAGTATTGTTTGTACAGAAACTTTTTAGTTTGATGTAATCAAAATCTTCTATTTTGTGATCAATAATGATCTCTAGTTGTCCTCTGGTCATAAATCCCTTCCTCCTCCACAAGTCTGAGAGGTAGACTATTCTCTGTTCCTCTAATCTATTTATGATCTCATTCTTTATGCCTAAATCATGGACCCATTTTGATCTTATCTTGGTATATGGTGTTAAGTGTGGATCCATATCTAATTTCTGCCATACTAATTTCCAATTTTCCCAAAAGTTTTTCCCAAATAATGTTGGTATCTTTGGGTTTGTCAAAGATTAGATTGCTATAGATGTACCCTTTTTTGTCCTTTGTATCTAATCTGTTCCACTGATCTACCGGTCTATTTCTTAGCCAATACCAAATGGTTTTGGTGACTGCTGCTATATAATATAGCTTTCGATCAGGTACACTTAGGCCACCTTCCTCTGACTTTTTCATTAGTCCCCTTGCAATTCTTGGCCTTTTATTCTTCCATATGAATTTTGTTGTTATTTTTTCTAGGTCATTAAAATAGTTTCTTGGGAGTCTGATTGGTATAGCACTAAATCAATAGATTGGTTTGGGGAGTATTCTCATCTTTATTATATTCGCTCGGCCTATCCAAGAGCACTGAATGTCTTTCCAATTATTTAAATCTGACTTTATTTTTGTGGCAATTGTTTTGTAATTTTTCTCATATAATTCTTGACTTTTCTTTGGTAGATGGATTCCCAAATACTTTATACTCTCAACATTTGTTTGGAATGGAATTTCTCTTTGTATCTCTTGCTGTTGCATTTTGTTGGTGATATATAATAGTGCTGAGGATTTATGTGGATTTATTTTGTATCCTGCCACTTTGCTAAAATTCTGAATTATTTCTAATAGCTTTTTAGCAGAGTCTTTGGGGTTCTCTAAGTATACCATCATGTCATCTGCAAAGAGTGATAGTTTGATTTCTTCATTTCCTACTCTAATTCCTTGAAATTCTTTCTCGGCTCCTATTGCCGAAGCTAGCGTTTCTAGTACTATATTGAATAGTAATGGTGATAGTGGGCAACCTTGTTTCACTCCTGATCTTACTGGGAAAGGTTGCAGTTTATTTCTATTGCATATTATGCTGACTGATGGTCTTAAATATATGCTCCTGATTATTCTAAGGAATAGTCCATTTATTCCTATACTCTCAAGAGTTTTTAGTAGGAATGGATGTTGGATTTTGTCAAATGCTTTTTCTGCATCTATTGAGATGATCATATGGTTTTTATTAATTTGATTATTAATATGGTCAATTATACTAATAGCTTTCCTAATATTAAACCAGCCTTGCATTCCTGGTATAAATCCTACTTGATCATAGTGTATTATCCTGGGGATGATTTTCTAAAGTCTTTTTGCTAATATCTTATTTAAGATTTTAGCATCAATATTCATTAAGGAATTGGTCTATAATTTTCTTTCTCAGTTTTCGATCGACCTGGTTTAGATATCAGTACCATGTCTGTGTCATAAAAGGAGTTTGGTAGGACTCCTTCATCCCCTATTCTTTCAAATAGTTTATATAACATTGGGGCTAATTGTTCTTTAAATGTTTGGTAGAATTCACATGTGAATCCATCTGGTCCTGGGGATTTTTTCCTGGAGAGTTGATTAATAGCTTGTTCTATTTCTTTTTCTGAAATGGGACTATTTAAGCAATTTATCTCCTTCTCTGTTAATCTAGGGAGCCTATATTTTTGGAGGAAGTCATCCATTTCACAAGTTATCAAATTTATTGGCACAAAGTTGGGCAAAGTAACTCCTTATTATTTCTCTAATTTCCTCTTCATTGGTGGAAAGATCCCCCTTTTCATTTGTAAGACTAAATTTGATTTTCCTCTTTCTTTTTTCTGATCAGATTTACCAAAGGTTTATCTATATTATTGGCTTTTCCATAAAACCAACTCTTGGTTTTATTTATTAATTCAATAGTTTTTTTACTTTCAGTATTATTGATTTCACCTTTTAATTTTTGTATTTCAAGTTTAATTTTTGGATGGGGGTTTTTAATTTTTTCTAGCTTTTTAAGTTGCAGGCCCAATTCATTAATCTTCTCTTTCTCTATTTTCTTCAAATAATCCTCTACAGATATAAAATTTCCCCTTATTACCGCTTTAGCTGCATCCCACAGATTTTTGTATGATGTCTCATCATTGTGATTATCTTGGGTGAAATTATTAATTGTTTCTATAATTTGCTCTTTCACCCAGTCATTCTTTAAGATGAGATTATTCAGTTTCCAATTACTTTTTGGTCTATTTATCCCTAACTTCTTACTGAATGTAGTTTTTATTGTATTGTGATCTGAGAAGGAGGCATTCATTATTTCTGCCTTCCTACATTTAATTTTGAGATCTTTATGTCCTAATATATGGTCAATTTTTGTATAGGATCCATGAACTGCTGAGAAGAAAGTATATTCCTTTCTATTGCCATTCAGTTTTCTCCAAAGGTCTATCACACCTAGTTTTTCTAATGTTCTATTGACTTTTAAAAATTTCTTTCTTATTTGTTTTGTGGTTTGATTTGTCTAAATCTGAGAGTGCAAGGTTGAGATCTCCCACTATTATAGTTTTACTGTCTATTTCTTCTTGTGATTCTCTTAACTTTTCCTTTAGAAAGTTAAATGCTATACCACTTGGTGCATATATGTTTAGTATTGATATGGCTTCATTCTTTATGCTACCTTTCAGCAGGATATAGTTTCCTTCCTTATCTTTTTTAACTAGATCAACTTCTGCTTTTGCTAGATCTGAGATAAGGATAGCTACCCCTGCTTTTTTGGCTTTCCCTGAAGCATAATAGATTCTGCTCCAACCTTTTACCTTTACTCTGTATGTATCTCCCTGCTTTAAGTGTGTTTCCTGCAGACAACATATTGTAGGGTTCTGACTTTTGATCCAGTCTGCTATCCGTCTCTGTTTGATGGGAGCATTCATCCCATTCACATTTTTAGTTAAAATTACTAATTCTGTATTTCCTGCCATCATATTATCCCCAGATTGTGCTTTTTCCCTTGACCCCCCTGAACCCCTTCCCCGATATTTAATTTATAGACCCCACTTGTGATGTGCAGCCCTCCCTTTTTTTAGTATCCCTCCCTCCTCCCTCCAAGTCCCTTCCCTTATTCTCCTTTTCCTTTTCCCTTTTCCTCTCCCCCCTTTTAATGAAGTGAGAGAGAATTCTCTGAAAAACAGATATGTCAATTATTTACTCTTTGAGCCTCTTCTGATGAGAGTAAGATTCACACAATGTTTCTCCCCCTCTCTAAATTCCCTCAGATCTGGTATATTTTCTATTCCTCTTCCTGGGATGTAGTTTCCCTCTTTTTATCACTCCTTCCCCTTTTTCTGATACTACCCCCTTCCATTTACTACAGCCCCCTTTTTTATATCAGTAAAATCAAATTATCCATGCGTACTTTCTATATATCCACAACAGAGATACAGTTCTCAAGGGTTCTGTGTACCTTTTTCTGTTTCTCTTCAGTCTTGTGGATGTAGATCAAATTTTTTGTTTAAATCTGGTTTTTTTTCTTAGAAACATATGGAATTCCTCTATTTCATTGAATGACCATCTTCTTCCATGGAAGAAAATGCTAAACTTAGCTGGGTAGTTTATTCTTGGTTGCAATCCTTGATCTTTTGCCTTATGGAATATCAGGTTCCAGGCCCTTTGATCTTTTAATGTGGAGGCAGCCAGATCTTGAAGGACCCTTATTGTGGCACCTTGGTATTTAAATTGTTTTTTTCTAGCGGTTTGCAAGATTTTCTCCTTTGTGTGGTAATTCTGCAGCTTAGCCACAATATTCTTTGGTGTTCTTTTTTTAGCATCTATTTCAGAAGGAGTTCGATGAATTCTTTCGATGTCTATTTTCCCTTCTGTTTATATTTTCTCTGGACAGTTCTCTTTGATGATTTCCTGTAAAATTGAATCTAGGCTCTTTTTTTTAGTCATAGTTTTCTTGAAGTCCAATGATTGTCAGATTATCTCTCCTAGATCTATTTTCCAGGTCTATAGATTTTCCCAGTAAGTATTTGATGTTATTCTCCAGCTTTTCATTTTTTTTGTTTTGTTTGACTGATTCTTGGGTTCTCAATAAATCATTCAATTCTATTTGTTCCATCCTGAATTTTAAGGAATTATTTTCTTCATTCACAGTTTTTAGTTCTTTTTGTATATGCCCAATTTCGTTTTTAAATGAATTATTTTGCTCTATTGAATTTTTTTCCATTTCCCTAATTTTTTTTAGAGAATTATTTTCTTTTTCCAATTCAGAAATTCTATTTTCTTGAGACTTTTTTATCTTTTCCAATTCAGAAATCCTACTTTCTTTTGAATTTTTTTATCTTTTCCAATTCAGAAATCCAACTTTCCTATGATTTTTTAAGCTTTTCTTATTCACAAATTTTGTTTCCCTGAATCTCCTGTGAATTCTTTATTTTTTCCAACTCCAATTTCATAGCTTCTCTTTCCTTTCCCCATTTTTCTTCAAACTCTCTTAATTTTTTAATAGTCTCTTCTAGGATAGAGTTATGTGATAGGGGGCAGGAATCGTTCCCCTTTAGGCTGTTATCTGCTGACTCTCTGCTGTTAACTTCCTTGGGGTTGGATACCCGCTCTTTCTCAGTGTAGAAGGAATGAATGGTTCTTTTTTGCTTTTTATTCATATTTAAAAAATCTTTTGGGGTCTGTCCCTGGAGTAGGAAATTATTTATTTATTTCTTTACCAGCTTCCTCCCAGACTGGATGGATGCAGTGGCTCCTGAGCCTGAGCTAACAGAGAGCTCTGGGAGAGAGTTCCCCACCCCCTCCTTGGAAGTGCCTCAGAAGTGATTAGCAGGGCTGCGCTTTGAGGGCACTGTGTGTCCTGGAGACTTCCCTGAGGTTTAAGACTGAATGTAAAGGCGACACAAAACCCAGCCAATGGGTCCCGTGGGGCGTGGATGTCAGCAGCTGATGTTAAAAGCCCCTGCACTCAAACTGGAAGTGTCTGCCCAGAAACCCATGGTCCCTATTTCAAAGGTTTCGCTTCTCTGGGACTTCCGCGGCTGTATTCCACAGCCTCCAGCCGAGCAAGGCACTGTGTATTGCCTTGGGCTGTGTCCACCCGCTTTTCAATCTCTTAACTACCCCCAGGTGAAAGCCCGGACAGCCTAAGTCGGCCTCACCCACAGTGCCGAGATCTGTTGAGTCACTTCCAGATTGGGGTGGTTCTAGTATCTGGCTTTATATTTTAAAGTGGCTTGATTTCTCTTCTGAACTGCTGTTTTATAAGCAGAGAAGAGCTAACAGCCTGTGCCAGATTCTTCTATCTCAGTGGCTTCTCTGATCCCAGAGCCCTCCTCAGTGCGATCGGCATAGTGTGCCAGCACCCAACCGTCTGTGCTGGCCTCTTTTTTTTCCCTTCCCTGGGAACTGACCTTTTCTGTTGAAACTCCAGATTCTCTTCAGCTGGTAAGTCGTGCTTCCAGTCCTTGTGGTTTCCATCAGTCCAGTGCTATTTTTGGGGCTGATTTAACTAATTGGTAATGAGGAAAGAAGGGAGCTCACAAAATCACGTGTATCTTCTCCACCATCTTGTGTTCATTATCTTTCACCCTTTCTTTTACATGGGCTCCCTTATTTTTCTTCTTTTTTTTTTTTTCATTATTTCAAAAAGATCTTTCCAGACTTCTTTGTATTTCTCAAATTTGAATTATTATATCCTATTACATTAAAATACTTCAGTTTATTTAAACAGTCCTTTACTGCAGAAAGTTTGTTATTTTCATTTTGGGGCAATTAAAAGCAATAAAAGGATCCTGTCAAGGTCTTGCTTAAGAACTTTAGAATCGATTGTATGACATGGGAGACACTGATTGGCATAGGACCGCTCAGCATGGGGACCCCTCTTCAGAGAAAATGCTGTGCTCTTTGAGTAAAGCAGAATTGAATCAGCTCAGAAAAAAAATATGACCTGCGCAAAGTTAAAGAAGTCACCCCAAATGTTCTTAGGGACTATGACTTGTGGCAGAGCATTCTGAGCTCAAGTTGGAAGCATAATCAGGCACACTGTAACTTGACTCTAATATCATAATGTCATTTTGGTCCCCTTTGAGAATGAAGGACAACAACTAACTAACCGAATTGTTTTCATTTGGGGGCAATTATGTGTAAGGCTGCTATGATATTGGTGTCTTAAAAATAATCAAAATTCTGTTTCCAATAATAGGGTTATTGGGTTAAAAGCATAATCATTTTTGCAGTTTTCACAATATGCTGCTAGATTGTTCTTCAAAAAGATTCTACAAAATTGCAATTCGAATTCCACCAAAAGTGAATGAAATTATCTGTTCTTTCACAATGGGATTATAACAGGATTTGCTCTTGAGAGCATCTAGTCTAGTGCCTTGAAATTAGGAGATTGGATTAGTTTTTAGTCCAACCCCTAATTTTACTAATCAGAAGGCTGAGCATCTGAGAGGGATGAAGAAACTTGCCTGAAGTTTTACAATTTGTTAGGAACAGAGTTTGCTTTTGAATCTAAGTCCTGTGGTCTTTACACCATAGCATATTACCACTTCTAAGTTTCTATTTCATAATTATTTTATAATGATTTCTCATTGTGGGTATCAGAGAAGAGACAGATGTGGGTTTAAATCGTGGTTGTGCACCAGGTTGTTACTTTGGACAGCACATCAAACTTTACAAGATCTTCATTTTCCCATTTATAAAATGAGAACCCTGGACTCGGGTTCCTTTGTGTTCCAAATACTACAATAAAGTAAGACTCTCTAAGATAAGAAATGTAATCAAGAGAACAAAGATGGCTTTGCGTTACCTCCAGGTTTTTCCAGTCTGAGATTAGACAAGTAAGCTAATAACCACATAGCAGGCAAGGGAGAATGAGTGCTTTCTGAGGGGATCCAGATAATGAGGGCCATGGGATTATGGAGACTAGGAAGAGAAACAGCAGGTGGTTCAAGAATCACAAGTTCATGGACTGTGGATTCCTCACCTGCAAAATGAAGGAGTGGCACATGGCTTCCCAGTTAAATGATTTGTTTGAGAGGGCACAGGTAGTAAGTTTCAGAGTTGGAAGTTGAGTTCTACTCCTCTAAAGTCCAGAGCTAAGGTTCTTTTTGTTGCACTAAAAATGCCTCCTCCTAAAGTACCAAAAACTCCCTGAGAAAGGAAGATGGAACCTGATCTGGATCTTAAAGCTTTCCTTGACACAGATGACACCCATCTTTGGGCTCTCACATCTATTTTAAACTATAGCACCCAATATGTGGCTGCGTGGTGCCATAGTGCATAGGATGATGGCTTTGTAGTTATCTTCCTGAGTTCAAATGCATTGTAATGGTCTGTTTAATGTGTTTCCATCTTCCGTTCCCCTCTCCTAACTTGAATGTGCGTTTCTTAAGGGTAGCAACCAGGTCTTTTATTTCCTCACATCTGTATTACTCATACTCTGTATTCTATTAATTGTTTGCTTCCCTCTCCATCATCTATGGCGAGTCATTGCTGTTTTTCAGGGTGAGAAAATTTAAAATAGACCCTAGAAAATAATTGCTTAATATCTCCATAGGAAGTGCTCTTTAAATACAGCTGGAGAAGGCTGTCATCAAACAGTCTGCCAAAGGGTTTGCTTAAGTTTTATATTATTAATTTATGTTGGGAACATTAACTGAATTAAACTTTGACTAAAAAAGACTCTATTTTCAGAGCAGTTGTGCGGATAATTAAAGGATGGCATTTCCCTAACTTTCCCACCCCAGCCCTCCACTTCCAAACTCAGTTGAGTGACAACCCAACATTTTAGCAGCACAGTGGGTGATGAGGGTTCCACTAAATAAAAAAATCAAATAATGCATTCATAGGATGTCAGAGTCAGGAAACATTTTACAGGTCATCAGGTCCAATCCCCTTATTTGACAGATCAGGAAACTGAGGCCCAGAGAGAAGTGAATGGGAAGAGAAAGACTGCATTCGACTTCTCAATCTTTGTGTTTATTTTCTCTTAATTGCTTCCTTTCGTTATAATAATATTTCAATGACCCTTTGAGGAATTTCCAGTTAAAAAGGGGTGGATTCCTGCTTCTGAACCTCATTGAGAATCAGAGAAATAGCTCTCCCATCAACAGTAATAGTGTTTAAATTCTCATTACTCAATCATTTGGGTTGGTTCCTATTTATCAAGCAGTTCCCTATTAAAAACTTTGGGGGTTGAGAATAAAGTCACTTTTATTCAACAGCAATTTATTTCTGTGGGATAGTAGAAGGAAAGAAGGGTTAGGGACAAAATGAAAAAATAGCCCTGGTCCTCAATGAGCTTGCATTTTACTTGCTTTATTTAGTTCAGATATACTTGTCTTGAATATTTCAAAAGATCTATAATTTCTTTGTGGTTATCTACCAATGAATAACTTCAGGACAGGGATTCTTAACTTGGGGTCCACAGACTTATAGATTCCATGGATCTATTCCATGGATAGATTTCAGGCTGTGAACTCTGATAGAAAAAAATACAATTTTATTTTCGCTAAATTTTGATTTCTTTTGTAATTCTGTATACTTTATTTAGTGTATTTAAAAGCACTGAGAAGGGATCTCTAGGTTTCTTCAGACGGCCAAAAGGGTCTTTGGCATAAGGAAGGTTGAGAATCTAAGTCTTAGTAGAGGATTTCTGAAGTGTTCTGGTCTCCCAAAAGTCATCACCTTTTGATCAATCTTCTGGTGATGAGCCTTTCTGATTTTACCTCGGCTTGGCCTCTGGGCACAGATATACAATATATTATCAGGTCAGGTTTTCTAAGTTGTCAGGACTACCAGAATATACAGCTATTCCTTCTGCATCACAGGATTAGGGGCCTGCTACCCACCCCTTCTCCTGTGATTGGGGAAATCTTGTGTAAAATTTTTTGGCCCTTCCTTCACACCAGAGAAGGAATCCACTTCCATCAGAATACATCTTCATACAGTATTGTTGAAAACCATCATTTAAAAAGAAACTTAGATACTATATTTCAAAATTAAATTTCCCCAGTTCTATTAGAGGCATTGAGGAAAGTAAAAATATTTATCTTCTAAAAATCCCAGGATTTATCCATGTCAAAATATAGAGCCCCCAAGGATAAGAAAAAAATACTGTCAGCATCTAGAATTTTACCCCAATCTGATTCTAGGACCAAGAAACCCTAATCACAAAACAATATTCCTAAGGACAAAAGATATAGGCTTGGCGGAGCCAAGATGGCAGAGAAGAAACACAAGACTCTGTGAATGTCCTTACTCCCTCACAACCAATTAGATAAATCAGCCTCAGAAATAGCGCTGGACTGATAGATACCACAAGGACTGGAAGCACGACTTACCAGCTGAAGAGAATCTGGAGTTTCAACAGAAAAGGTCAGTTCCCAGGGGAGGAAGAAGAGAGGCCAGCACAGACGGTGGGGTAGTCGCACACTGCGCTGGTCACGCTGGGGAGGGCTCTGGGATCAGAGAAGCCACTGAGATAAAGGAATCTGGCACAGGCTATTAGCTCTTCTCTGCTTATAATATAGCAGTTCAGAAGAGAAATCTAAACTACTTTAAAAATTCAAAGATAGATTAGATTTTCCCGGATCCTAGGGGTGACTCAGCAGATCTCGGCACTGGGGGGTGTGGCCCCTAGTTCCCACCTGATACTAGTTAAGAGATTGAGGAGTGGGCGGATACGGCCCAAGGCAACACACACTGCCTAGCTCAGCTGGAGGGTGTGGAACTCAGCCCTGGGAAGTCCCAGAGAAGCGAAACCTTTGAACTAGGGACCGCGGTTTCTGGCAGACACTTCCAGTTTGAGTGCAAGGGCTTTTCACGTCACCTGCTGCAGACATCCACACCCCACCGGGACACATAGGCTGGGCTTTGTGCCGTCTTTACTGTTCAATATCAAACCTCAGGGAAGCCTCTAGAACACAACGCCCTCAAGGCACAGCAGTGCTAGTCACCTCTGAGGCACTTCCAGGGAGGGGGTGGGGAACTCTCTCCCAGAGCTCTCTCTTAGCTCAGGCGCAGGAGCCGCTGCATCCATCCGGTCTGGGAGGAAGCTGGTAAAGAAGTAAATAAATAATTTCCTAACCCAGGGACAGACCCCAAAAGATTTTTTAAGTATGAACAAAAAAGCAAAAAAAACTATAGATTCCTTCTACACAGAGAAAGAGCGGGTATCCAACCCCGAGGAAGTTAACAGCAGAGAGTCAGCAGATAACAACCTAAAGGGGAACGATTCCTGCCCCCCATCACATAACTCCCTCCTAGAAGAAACTCTTAAAAAGTTAAGAGAGTTTGAAGAAAAATGGGGAAAGGAAAGGGAAGCTATGATAGAGAATAACAATGTCCTGAAATTGGAGTTGGAAAAAATAAAGAATTTACAGGAGATGCAGGGAAACAAAATTTGTGAATTAGAAAAGGTTAAAAAATCATAGGAAAGTAGGATTTCTGAATTGGAAAAGATAAAAAAGTCTCAAGAAAATAGAATTTCTGAATTGGAAAAAGAACATAATTCTCAAAAAAAATTAGGGAAATGGAAAAAAATTCAATAGAGCAAAATAATTCATTTAAAAACGAAATTGGGCATTTACAAAAAGAACTAAAAACTGTGAAAGAAGAAAATAACTCCTTAAAAGTCAGGATGGAACAAATAGAAATGAATGATTCACAGAGAACCCAAGAATCAGTCAAACAAAACAAAAAAAATGAGAAGCTGGAGAACAACGTCAAGTACTTACTGGGAAAATCTATAGACCTGGAAAATAGATCTAGGAGAGATAGTCTGCGGATAATTGGACTTCCCGAAAACTATGACTAAAAAAAGAGCCTAGATTCTATTTTACAGGAAATTATCTAAGAGAACTGTCCAGAGATAATATAAACAGAAGGGAAAGTATATGTGGAAAGAATTCATCGAACTCCTTCTGAAATAGATGCTAAAAAAAGAACACCACGGAATATTGTGGCTAAGCTGCAGAATTACCACGCAAAGGAGAAAATCTTGCAAGCAGCTAGAAAAAAACACTTTAAATACCAAGATGCCACAATAAGGGTCACTCAAGATCTGGCTGCCTCCACATTAAAAGATAGAAGGGCCTGGAACCTGATATTCCATAAGGCAAAAGATCAAGGACTGCAACCAAGAATGAACTACCCAGCTAAGTTTAGCATCTTTTTCCATGGAAGAAGATGGTCATTCAATGAAATAGAGGAATTCTATATGTTTCTAAGAAAAAAACCAGACTTAAACAAAAAATTTGATCTACATCCACAAGACTGAAGAGAAACAGAAAAAGGTACACAGAACCCTTGAGAACTGTAACTCTGTTGTGGGTATATAAAAAGTACTCATGGATAATTTGATTTTACTGATATAAAAGAAAAAAAGGGGGGTGTAGTAAAGAGAAGGAGATCGTTTCAGAAAAAGGGGAAGGAATGATAAAAAGAGGGAAACTACATCCAAGGAAGAGGCATAGAAAATACACCATATCTGAGGGAATTTAGTGAGGGGGAGAATCATTGTGTGAATCTTACTCTCATCAGGAGAGGCTCAAAGAGTAAATAATTGACATATTTGTTTTTCAGAGAATTTTCTCTCACCTCATTAAAAGGGGGGAGAGGAAAAGGGAAAAGGAAAAGGAGAATAAGGGAAGGGACTTGGAGGGAGGAGGGAGGGATACTAAAAAAAGGGAGGGCTGCGCGTCACAAGGGGGGTCTGTAAATTAAATATCAGGGAGGGGGATCAGGGGGGTCAAGGGAAAAAGCACAATCTGGGGATAATATGATGGCAGGAAATACAGAATTAGTAATTTTAACTGTAAATGTGAATGGGATGAACGCTCCCATCAAACGGAGACGGATAGCAGATTGGATCAAAAATCAGAACCCTACAATATGTTGTCTGCAGGAAACACACTTAAAGCAGGGAGATACATACAGAGTAAAGGTAAAAGCTTGGAACAGAGCCTATTATGCTTCAGGGAAAGCCAAAAAAGCAGGGGTAGCTATCCTTATCTCAGATCAAGCAAAAGCAGAAGTAGATCTAGTTAAAAAAGATAAGGAAGGAAACTATATCCTGCTGAAAGGTAGCATAAATAATGAAGCCATATCAATACTAAACATATATGCACCAAGTGGTATAGCATCTAACTTTCTAAAGGAAAAGTTAAGAGAATTGCAAGAAGAAATAGACAGTAAAACTATAATAGTGGGAGATCTCAATCTTGCACTCTCAGATTTAGACAAATCAAACCACAAAACAAATAAGAAAGAAATTTTTAAAAGTCAATAGAACATTAGAAAAACTAGGTATGATAGACCTTTGGAGAAAACTGAATGGCAATAGAAAGGAATATACTTTCTTCTTAGCAGTTCATGGATCCTATACAAAAATAGACCATATATTAGGACATAAAGATCTCAAAATTAAATGTAGGAAGGCAGAAATAATGAATGCCTTCTTCTCAGATCACAATGCAATAAAAGCTACATTCAGTAAAAAGTTAGGGGTAAATAGATCAAAAAGTAATTGGAAAATGAACAATCTCATCTTAAAGAATGACTGGGTGAAACAGCAAATTATAGAAACAATTAATAATTTCACCCAAGAAAATGACAATGATGAGACATCATACCAAAATCTGTGGGATGCAGCTAAAGCGGTAATAAGGGGAAATTTTATATCTGTAGAGGATTATTTGAAGAAAATAGAGAAAGAGAAGATTAATGAATTGGGTTTACAACTTAAAAGGCTAGAAAAAGACCAAATTATAAACCCCCAACCAAAAATTAAACTTGAAATACAAAAATTAAAAGGAGAAATCAATAATATTGAAAGTAAAAAAACTATTGAATTAATAAATAAAACCAAGAGTTGGTTTTATCAAAAAGTCAATAAAATAGACAAACCTTTGGTAAATTTCATCAGAAAAAAGAAAGAGGAAAATCAAATTGTTAGTCTTACAAATGAAAAGGGGGATCTTTCCACCAATGAAGAGGAAATTAGAGAAATAATAAGGAGTTACTTTGCCCCACTTTATGCCAATAAATTTGATAACTGAAGTGAAATGGATGACTTCCTCCAAAAATATAGGCTCCCTAGATTAACAGAGGAGGAGATAAATTGCTTAAATAGTCCCATTTCAGAAAAAGAAATAGAACAAGCTATTAATCAACTCTCCAGGAAAAAATCCCCAGGACCAGATGGATTCACATGTGAATTCTACCAAACATTTAAAGAACAATTAGCCCTAATGTTATATAAATTATTTGAAAAAATAGGGGATGAAGGAGTCCTACCAAACTCCTTTTATGACACAGACATGGTACTGATACCTAAACCAGGTCGATCGAAAACTGAGAAAGAAAATTATAGACTAATTTCCTTAATGAATATTGATGCTAAAATCTTAAATAAGATATTAGCAAAAAGACTTCAGAAAATCATCCCCAGGATAATACACTATGATCAAGTAGGATTTATACCAGGAATGCAAGGCTGGTTTAATATTAGGAAAGCTATTAGTATAATTGACCATATTAATAATCAAATTAATAAAAACCATATGATCATCTCAATAGATGCAGAAAAAGCATTTGACAAAATCCAACATCCATTCCTACTAAAAACTCTTGAGAGTATAGGAATAAATGGACTATTCCTTAGAATAATCAGGAGCATATATTTAAGACCGTCAGTCAGCATAATATGCAATAGAAATAAACTGCAACCTTTCCCAGTAAGATCAGGAGTGAAACAAGGTTGCCCACTATCACCATTACTATTCAATATAGTACTAGAAACGCTAGCCTCGGCAATAAGAGCCGAGAAAGAGATTCAAGGAATTAGATTAGGAAATGAAATCAAACTATCACTCTTTGCAGATGACATGATGGTGTACTTAGAGAACCCCAAAGACTCTGCTAAGAAGCTACTAGAAATAATTCAAAATTTCAGCAAAGTGGCAGGATACAAAATAAATCCACATAAATCCTCAGCATTTTTATATATCACCAACAAAATGCAACAGCAAGAGATACAAAGAGAAATTCCATTCCAAACAAATGTTGAGAGTATAAAGTATTTGGGAATCCATCTACCAAAGAAAAGTCAAGAATTATATGAGAAAAATTACAAAACAATTGCCACAAAAATAAAGTCAGATTTAAATAATTGGAAAGACATTCAGTGCTCTTGGATAGGCCGAGCGAATATAATAAAGATGAGAATACTCCCCAAACCAATCTATTGATTTAGTGCTATACCAATCAGACTCCCAAGAAACTATTTTAATGACCTAGAAAAAATAACAACAAAATTCATATGGAAGAATAAAAGGCCGAGAATTGCAAGGGGACTAATGAAAAAACTTAGAGGAAGGTGGTCTAAGTTTACCTGATCGAAAGCTATATTATATAGCAGCAGTCACCAAAACCATTTGGTATTGGCTAAGAAATAGACCTGTGGATCAGTGGAACAGATTAGATACAAAGGACAAAAAAGGGTACATCTATAGCAATCTAATCTTTGACAAACCCGAAGATACCAACATTAGGGATAAAAATTCATTATTTGGAAAAAACTGTTGGGAAAACTGGAAATTAATATGGCAGAAATTAGATATGGATCCACACTTAACACCATATACCAAGATATGATCAAAATGCGTCCATGATTTAGGCATAAAGAGTGAGATAATAAATAGATTAGAGGAACAGAGGATAGTCTACCTCTCAGACTTGTGGAGGAGGAAGGAATTTATGACCAGAGGACAACTAGAGATCATTATTGATCACAAAATAGAAGATTTTGATTACATCAAACTAAAAAGTTTCTGTACAAACAATACTAATGCAAACAAGATTAGAAGGGAAGTAACAAATTGGGAAAATATTTTTAAAAGCAAAGGTTCTGACAAAGGTCTCATTTCCAAAATAAATAGAGAACTGACCCTAATTTATAAGAAACCAAACCATTCTCCAATTGATAAATGGTCAAAATATATGAACAGACAATTCTCAGATGAAGAAATTGAAATTATATTCACTCACATGAAAGAGTGTTCCAAATCACTACTGATCAGAGAAATGCAAATTAAGACAACTCTGAGATACCACTACACACCTGTCAGATTGGCTAAGATGACAGGAACAAATAATGACAAATGTTGGAGGGGATGTGGGGAAATTGGGACACTAATACATTGCTGGTGGAGTTGTGAAAGAATCCAGCCATTCTGGAGAGCAATCTGGAATTATGCCCAAAAAGTTACCAAACTGTGCATACCCTTTGACCCAGCAGCGCTACTACTGGGATTATATCCCAAAGAAATACTAAAGAGCGGAAAGAGACATATATGTGCCAAAATGTTTGTGGCAGCTCTTTTTGTTGTAGCTAGAAACTGGAAGATCAGTTGGAGAATGGTTGGTTAAATTATGGTATATGAAGGTTATGGAATATTATTTCTCTGTACGAAATGACCAGCAGGAGGAATACAGAGAGGCTTGGAGAGACTTACATCAACTGATGCTGAGTGAAATGAGCAGAACCAGAAGATCACTGTACACTTCAACAACAATACTGTATGAGCATGTATTATGATGGAAGTGGAAATCTTCAACATAAAGAAGAGCCAACTCACTTCCAGTTGATCAGTGATGGACAGCGGTAGCTACGCCCAGAGAAGAAACACTGGGAAGTGAATGTAAATTGTTAGCACTAATATCTGTCTGCCCAGGTTGCATGTACCTTCGGATTCTAATGCTTTTTGTGCCACAAGAAAATGGAATTAAACACATGTATTGTATCTAGGTTATATTGTAACACATGTAAAATGTATGGGATTGCCTGTCATCTAGGGGAGGGAGTAGAGGGAGGGGGGGGATAATTTGGAAAAATGAATACAAGGGATAATATTATAAAATATATATATAATAAAAAATTAAAAAAAAAACAAACATTGTAAAAAAAAAAGATATAGGCTTATACTAAAAATAACTTACTCTGAAATTTTTAGTAAAACTACAATGAGGGAAATGGATATTTCATGGAACAGAGGACCTTAAAGCATTTCTCATGAGAACCCCAGATTGAGTAAGAATTTTGCAATACAGATACAGCAGTCTGGAGAATCCTAGAAGGTTACACTTATCTGAGCAATTGAAAAGATGATAAAAGGGAAGTAGTATAATAGAGGGAGAAAAATGACTAACATCCATTCAGAACCATAGTATCTTTAAAGGGTATTGAGACAGTTAAATAAAAACAAATATCCTATTCTAGATTGTTTCTATTCTGGTAGTTTTTAAAAAGAGAATAGATGGCAAAAGGAGGAATATACTAGTGTAGAAGGAGAAAGAAGTGGATGAACCTTCTTAATTCTCATAATTGAGATATATAAGGGAAATAGACAAACATGGAGGAAGATGTAGGGGAAATGGACATCAGATGAATCTGTTATCAGAAATGGAGAAAAGAGGTTGAGCACACAAGTGGTTAGATGTGAAAATGTATTTCCATATCATACTCAACAGGACTGAGGTGAAGGAAAATTATGAGAGAAAACAATACTGAAAACCTAATAGTCATAAGCAAAAACAAACTTCCATGCCTTTTTGGATCCAACTCACTTCCGGGCTGATCAATGATGGACAGAAACAACTACACCCAGAGAAGGAACACTGGGAAGTGAATGTAAAATATTTGCACTGCTGTCTATCTACCCAGGTTACTTATACCTTCGAAATCCAATATTTAACGTGCAACAAGAAAATTGGATTTACACACATATATTGTATCTAGGTTGTTAACCTAGATACAATAACACATGTAAAATGTATGGGATTGCCTGTCATCTAGGGGAGGGAGTAGAGGGAGGGAGGGGAAAATTTGGAAAAATGAATACAAGGGATAATGTTATTTTAAAAATTACTCATGCATATATACTGTCAAAAATTATAATTATAAAATTAATAAAAAAATAAAATAAATGATGGTTTTTAGGGATGCTGGTAATTCTTAAAATGTTTCTTGACATATTCTCTAGGTCAAGTATTTTTTAAAAATAAAATATACCTTACAATTTCAATTTTTGTCAGCCTTTTGATTTTCTATTATTTCTTGCTGTTTATAGAATCTTTGACTTCGGTTTAGTCTATTTTAATTTTGAGGAATTCCATTACCCTTGGGAAGATTTATGACTTTCTTTTCTAATCTATTTTTTCTAATTATTTTCTTCAGCGTTTTCATTTTTGATCTCTGGTTCTACTTCCTCTAGTAATTTATGTACTCCTTGTGGATATTTTTTTTCCTTTGAGTCTGTACTTGCAATTGTAGATAGAATTATAGATTTCTATAGAAATATATAGAACTCTATATACAGAAATATAAATAAATAATTTTATATATATGAAAATTAATTCTATTTGCATCTAATCTAAAATCTAATTCTGATTTGCAATAATTTTATATATTGCCTATTGTTTTGTTCATTCAATTCTCCAGTTTTAGTTCCTAAATTGATAAGGAGGGTTTGTTTGGAGTGGAGGGCTCTGAAGGTCTTTCCCTGGATCTCCTGAGTTCTTGACCTGATCTTCATTTTCCAGGTTTTGTTCCATTTCCTCTTTTCCCTCCACTTTCTCCTTTCCTCTTCCCATCTTGCTTCTTTAAGGTACAGAAAACAAGGTTTTAAGGGCCCTTTGTGATATCTTGGGACACTATTTTAAGGACCTCAGAATCCTTGGGCCTGGATATTGCCACTTTGAATTCTGAGAGTCACTGCCTGCACAGCCTTTCCTTGGAGCTTTGAAGGTTTCTACCACAAGACTTTCTGATCATTCTGAGGCTTTTTCATTGGAGATCTCCACTGTTGCTCCTGTTTCAGAATACAGAGCCTTGCAGTTTACATGTGCTCCATCTTTGATTTTGTTGGTATTAACTTTGCTGGAAGGGCCTCCTTGGCAGATGCCCATGGTTTTCTGGTTAACTTTTTGTGCTGTTCTAGGGTAGAAGATATAATTTAGCATAGTTTCTAATTGGATTTCTTGATCCTTATTTGTTGTGGTATGAATTTATGATTTTGGTGGAATGTTTTTATGGAAGCTAGGTGGTCTGCTCCTAGTCAGCCAGCCATTTAGGCAGGAAATCTATAAATTTATGTTCTAATGAAGACTTTTGGGTTCTAGATTCAGTTCTGACATAACCTTAGATAAACTACTCCTTTTTTTTTCTTCTGAATTTCATCTCATAGGTAAAATATTAGGCATGGTCTAGCTGATTTCCAGCATACTTTCCATCTTTAACATTTTATATTCTAAAATTCTGTAGTATTTACTATGTGTACTATTCATTTGTCCAGTTTATGGACCCTGAAATTTCCTTATCTCATTAAAATCTGTTGTCATCTCATTTCCCTCTCTGCTGTGCAACCCCAAATTCTTCATCCTTATTGTGACTTCCAGTCCCTTGACCCCTCATTCTTTCATTGGCTACATTCTCATCCCTTTCCCATCTTGACCCCTTAGTTTATGGTCATTCTCAAAAAGGACCATGACTTCAGGGAGGTGATGCGGTGACATGCAAGTGAACTGGAGTTAAGTGAGGGAAGGCTGAGAAAAGTCACCTGCCTCACTTTCCCCTCAAGAGCAATCTGGGTCCAGTGACCAGATGTGGAATAGGATGACTGGAGATGGCCCTGGATGCAATGGGAGGCCTTGTGAGCTCCTCGACACCAGGGGCTGTCTTTTGTTTCTTTTTGTATCCCCAGTGCTTAGTGTCTAAGTGCTTAATAAAAGTTCATTGATTGATTGTTTTAGCCCAACTATACATTATCCTCTTGAGATAATGTACCCTTATCTTGTTGCCAAGCTTGCTTTACTGAGCCTCAGTCTTAAAACCTTCACTCTTACATGCTGCTAAATGAAGAAGCTAGAGAAAAATCACAAAACTTTGCTTCCTGGGGGAAAAATTTTATATTGCAAAATCTCAATTGGACTCTTATTGAAGCAAGGCAATTATTTTAACCTCCATAATTGACTATCTTATTCATCACTGTGGCTTTCCCAAACCTTTCCATTCTTCTCCAAACCTCCTATAATACCTTTTCCCCTCACTTTTAGCTGAGAATTTTGTTTTATATTTAACTGAAAAAAGGATACCGTTTGAAGAGAATTCTCTTCTTTCATTATACTATATCACAAAGATGCTTCCTGTTACTATCTTCTCCTTCACCCCATGTCTCATGAAGATGAGGTCTTTCTTGCCAAAGCAAATGTCTCTACTGTACAAACAATCCCATTCCATCCCATTTTCTCAAGTAAATCTTCTCTTTATCATCCCCACTCTTTCACTTATTTTTCATTCTCTGTCTACTGGAGGCCTCCCAACTGTCTACAAACACACCCAACTCTTCTTTATCCTTATAACAAACAAACAAAACTCCCTAGGTGATCTTTCTCTCTCTCTCTCTCTCTCTCTCTCTCTCTCTCTCTCTCTCTCTCTCTCTCTCTCTCTCTCTCTCTCTCTGTCTCTCTGTCTCTGTCTCTCTCTCTCTCTCTCTCTCTCTCTCTCGTCTCTGTCTCTCTGTCTCTGTCTCTCTGTCTCTCTCTCTCTCTCTTTCTCTCTCTCTCTCTGCCTCTCTCTCTCTCTCTCTCTCTCTTTCTCTCTCTCTCTCTCTCTCTCTCTCTCTCTCTCTCTCTCTCTCTCTCTCTCTCTCTCTCTCTCTCTCTCTCTCCTATCTCTCCTCTCTTTGGTGGCACACTTCCTTGAGAAGGTCACCTGCAAGGGCTGCTTCCATTCCCCTTCCTCATTCTTAACTTTCTGCAGTCTGGTTTCTGATCTCATCGTTGGACTGAAACTACTCTTTCCAAAGTTACTAATGATTTCTTAATGGCCAGATCTAAAGTTCTCATCTTTCTTGACAGCTCTGCAGGCTTTGACACTCTCCATCAGCCTCTCCTCTTTGATAAGCTTGTCTCTAGATTTCTGTGGCATAGTTCTAGCCTGGTTCTCCTCATATCTATCTGTCTGCCCCTTCTCTGTTTCCACTGTTGAATCTTTATCCAGGTCACTGGATTGACATTAGGGAGGTGATCCCATGACATGCAAATAATTCGGATTTAAGTGAGGGAGAGCTGCCTCACTTTCCCCTCCAGAACCATCTGGGTCCAGTGGCCAGTTAGAGATCAAGACGACTCGAGATGATCTTGGATGTAGTGGGAGACCTCTTTTTAAGCTAAAGTCTTCAACTGGTCTCTGAGGTAGCACCCATTCAATGATTAAGGCTAGTTAGCAGTTGAAGCAAAGAATCTCCTCTTTTACCTAAACACCTAAAAACCTAAATACCTAAAAACAAATAAACAAACAAATAAATAAATCTGGGAGAAGGAGATCCTCAGCCTGCCAAAGCAGACATAACTGCTATTTACATTCAATCAGAGTCCATCAGGATCCTAACAATGACCAAATGGGACTTGGCCTAGGACCTATTAGTGGAATCAGATTGGTTTTGCTTTAAGGCCTGGTCCTAAAAAAAAAACAAAAAAAACAACAACCTCCTATTTGTGGATAGACATTCCTTAGGGCTCTGTCCTAGGCCCTCTGTTCTTCTCCCTCTTAATTTTCTTGCTTAGTGATCTTAAACCCTTCCAGGAATTACATTTTCTCTGTATTGTTGACTCTCAGATCTACTTATCTATCCCTTTTTCAATATCCAGATTCCTAAGTCCAACTGCCTTTTAGATAGCTCTAACATCTTGAGCTCAACATGTCTAACACTGAATCCATTACCTTTCCCTCCCAAATGATCTCCGTCTTCAAACTTCCCTTTTACTCTTGAGGGCACCAGTCTCCTCTCAGTTACTCAAGGCTTATAATGTAGGTCATCCTTAATTCCTCACTCCTTTTCATCACCATCCATGTTATCTAATCCTATCATTTCTACCTTTATAACATCTTTATCTCTTCTGACACTGCCATCACTCTGATCCAGGCCTTTAACACCTCAAGTCTGTATTGCAATAGCCTGCTGGTCATCTCTTGCCTCAAATCTCTCCTAACTCCAGTGCATCTTCCACTCAGCTGTCAGATTGATCTTCCTAAAGCACAGCCCTGATTGCATCCCTCTTCTATTCAATAAACTGTAGTGACTCCCTATTCTGTCCAGCACCAAAGGTAAAACCCCATTTGGCATTTGAAGCCCTTCAAAATCTCACCCCTTCTTACTTTTCAAGTTTTGTCACATCTTCCCATTCCATATTCAGTAATTGAGTGGTACTGCCCTCCTTGAAGGACAATCCATTTTTTGACACTGTCCATTTTCACTGACTGACTCCCTGCTCCTTCCATCCCTGAAATACTTTCATTCCTCATCTCCATCTCCTAACTTCCTTCAAATCTTGGGTTGTGTATCCTGTATATATTTGTTTGTGTGCAGCTGTTTGCATATTATATCCCTGATTAGACTATGAGTTCTTTGAGCATGTTCTCCTCCCCCTTACCTCCCACCCTGACGCCCTTTGTTTTTGTATTCCCAGTGTTTAGCATGGTTCCTGGCACATAGAACTTACTTAATAAATGCATATTGTCTTGATTTGACTGAGCAATGAGATCAAATGAGACAGTTAATTATAGAAAAGAATTTATTGAGTTCTTACTATTTGCCAGTGTGATAAATAAATTTTGATAATACAAAAGCTAGGCTGTCTCACCACACAAGAATCTTACATTTTAAATGGAGGAAAAAACATATGTAAGGGAGTGGTGGCTAGGCAAGAGAGTTATGATATAGGAATACTTTTCCATGAGGAGTGGAACATAGAGCCAGCCACTGGTAACAATAGTGGAGATTAGGCTACATGTCTTAGCAAAGATGAGGAAAATGCTGGGTGGAGGAGGAAGGAGAGAATCCCCATGATGGCAGGGCCAAAGATGGAGGATATCATCTTGCAGGGATACTGCATAGCTGAGTGACTTAGTCCCTTTCAAGCATGGTCTTTGGAAGTTCTCTTTGGAGGGTAAAGCAACAGCAGCAGCAGAGAGAGTGTCAGGATGAAGAATGGCCTACAAAAAGTGATTTTTGAATCCCAAGAGGCTACTTAAATGTCAATTATTATTATTATTATTATTATTTAAAATTTTTATCAATACTTTCAAAAATATCTTCATTTATGAATTTTCTCTCTTTTGTTTAGCAATTCATGTCTTGCAACAAATTTTAAAGAGAAATAATTAGTAAAATCAATCCATCAACCAAGACTGTTTAATAATAATAAAATAGGTACTTCTTATAAACAGCTTTGTACTTAGTGATTTTTTTTCATGAATGTGGATAGTTTTTCCTGAAAAGAAGAACTTGAATTAAAATCCAGTCTCAGACACTTCCTAGCTGAGTGACCCTGAGTAAGTTACTTTTAACCTGTTTGCCTCATTTTACTCAACTTTAAAATGGGAATGATAATGACATCTATCTCATAAGACTGTGTGAAGAGCAAATGAGATATTATTTGTAGAACTCTTAACATAGCACCTGGCACATAGAAGGCCTTTAATAAATATTTATTCCCTCCCTTTCACCCAGCAAACTCTGGCACTCACTTAGAACCAAGAAATGGATGCCATTAATAAATGTTTATTGAAGTTAATAAAATTGAATTTGGTGATTAGTTTAATTCCACCTTTGTGTCTTCAGGTATGTGGAACAGGCTAATTCATTTTGGAACCATTGAAGCTCAGGCAATCATGACATCTATCCTCCTTCCTTTTCAGAATGTCAGAATTCTTAATTTGCAATTGTCATAACCCCGAGGCTGAAAGGTTGGGCTCAAGATCATATTGCTAGTAAGTCATAAAACTGGGACACATATCTCTTAATTCAAGGACCATACTTCTGATAAAATTGAATGTTGGGAGGAGACAATGGAGGAGACATGATGACTGAATTGTGGTATGCTTTCCAGGTAAGCCTGAGATTTTAGCCTCCTGATTCCAATGTGATGACCCCAGCTAGCCCTTGTAACCCTGGCAGGTCCCTGTAAAAATTAGTCAAACGCCAGAGTCTATGCCATCCAAAATATTCATTAACATTGCTTAGAGTTCTCCTAGACATGACTGAAATCACATTGCCCTTTCTCAGATCTTTCAGGACTCAGCCTGGAATCTCTATAGGGTAAACTCACGCCAAAATTACTTTAACTCTTGAAGCCCCATATCCTTTATTCAGATCCTGTGGGAAATGGCTTTTCTCTTCTCCACACTGGCCTTGAGGGATTAGGATGAGATTTATTTGTAAATAATGCATTGTAATTTTTATTCTGGATCTTTTTGGGACTAAAAATAAATGCTTTTCCTCCAAAATGTCTTTCTTATCAGTCCCTACAGTCTGAAATCCCTTCATCCAGGGGTCAAAGCATTGCATCCCATAATTAGAAACCCTAATAAAATATAAATTTTTCATGGAACTAGTAACATAGGGACGTACCTTCATTAAACAGGTGCATGGGACTAATGAATCAAAATCTTTCCTGGTGTGAAGAAGAAAGCCGAATCTCCTAGGAAAGCACTGGCTGTCTGAATGCTGAGGATGGACAAAAGAGGGAGAGGCAGGTTAGAGGCAAATGAAGGATGAAAAGAACAAACTGCTATTTTCACAAAATTTGGGGGCTAGGAACTTGGCTATATAAGTCAATAAAATAAAATTTCAAATCTGGCAAGTACACATGGTAGATATAAGCAGGTGACCGTATGTTCCCAACAGTGACTTGCCCACACAAAATGATATGGAATACTTCACAGAGGACATAGATATATGTGTGGGAAAAGAGCTGGACTGGTCATGTTGTAAGGGCGCCAAATGTTCCATGGGTACCCCTGAGACATTATTACCTTGCTGTCCCTCATGTAGGGTACACATTCACAGAATCATATATTTAGATAGAGATTTCAGAGGCCACCTAATACAACCCCCCTTCTTTTACAAATGAAGTCCTTGTAGGATAAATCACTTATCCAAAATCACACAAGTAGTTCGCATCAGTTACTCCAGAGCCAGTATCATTGTATCACCACATCCCTCCTCTTGAAATCCCTTTCTTTTAAAGCTCAGCTCATGCACCACTTTAAACCTGAGGATTTTTATGATTAGGCAAGAAATTACTTGTAATAGAAATATCTTGTATTTTGTATATTTGCATCTTGTGTGCATATATATTATATACATGTACATATACATGTATAAACACATGTACATACACAATTGTTTCCCTTAATAGAATGGAAACTCTTTGAAGGTAGGGACTTTTTTTTTTTTTTAAACACGGTATCTTTAGCACCTACCACTATCACTGGCAAATATTAAGTGTTTAAGAAGTGTTTGATGATGATTATTAAAAGAACCCCAAGATTTCGGGCCAATAGTCTGGAGGACTTGTGGAGAAAAATAGATAGAAATTGCAAGGTTAAGTCATTCATACTCTCTGAAATGTGTGGAATACCCTCAAACATCCATCATTATTTTATGATCTTCAGGAAAGGATTTCATTTCTTGAGGAAGAAATTCATTCTTTTTTAGGGAGCGTTCTGATTCAGGAGGAAGGTAACATGAAGCACTGAGGGACAAAGGGATGCTTGGCTAGCTGATGGATGAGGTCCCAGCCAGATCACCTTCATGGGCCAAGCTGAATATATATATGAGTGGTGAGGGAACATTGAGCAAAGAAGTGATTATTGCGGGATCAGGATAAAGTAGGAAAGACTCCACGGCATAGGTAAATTTTGAGCTGGGCTCCCAGCATTTTAGACTGTAATCCCCCTTTGGGTATTGACAGGCTTCTTTGCCCCTTAGAAATTCTAGAATGCTAGCTCCCGGGTGAGTCCCCGATCAATGTGAATCACTTGAATTCATGGGCTGAATAAATAGTCTCTGGGATAAGGATGAAAATCTTTCATTTTGAAAGCCCTGACTAGATTCTTGAACTCTTCAGTTATTTTTAGACTAGTCTCTCTTGTGGGAGGGGGAAAGGTGACTCTGGAGGGAGGGGGGTAGAGGAAAAGCCTTTAAAGATGTCCAGATTTGAAATCTCAATGCCTTTCCCATTGCCTGCCCCCCTATTCCTATTGCTTCTCGGCCTCCAAGGCTTTCCTATAAATAAACCACCAGATGGCACCCACATCCAATCTCTCTGTGAACACTGGCCAGCCCCTTGATGTTGGCCAAATAAAGTAAAATATTGGAGCAGAGTGTAGCAGAGGGTATTCCCTGGCTCCAAACTTGGACTCTGACTCCAGGGAAGGCAAATGTTTTATTGCTGGCAAGAGATAAGTTTTAGCTGAATGCATATTGTTATGGATGATGGAATGAGAAAATCATCTACAGCTATGGCAGAGACAAAAGCAATCCTCAGGCATGCATCCATTCTGCCCGCCAAGTCGGCCTCTGCCTATTATTAGCTTGCACAGGGCACAGGAAAGACCCAGCTTTAGGTACAACGGTCCTCCATAGCCATCAATATCCCTTATTCTGATTGATTTTCATCCCTCTGGCTATATTATGTGGGACCATGGAGAGCTGAGTAGACTCCTCAGCAAGAACAGAAAAGAGAAAAGAATAAGAGAGGGGAGGAAAGGGGAGAGAAGAAAAAGGAGAGGGTAGGAAGGGTGACAGGACAGTAGAGCAGCTAAAAATCTTGAGAAGGGATTTGTATTAATGTCCAAAAATACCCCAAATATGCCCTGACTGATATACAGATGGAACACAGATTATGGAAAGAAAACATTCCTTCTAAACATACAAAAATAAACATTATAATCCCCTCAAAATAACATGTTACTTTATTATAAGTCATATTATGATTGGTGCTTTTTTAAAAAAGCAATCTTACAAATTGTAACTTTTCTCAAATTACAATACTACTTAAAGCCAAAAATTTGAAAAATATACATAAAATGTTTGCAGAAATACATTGAAATGTAATTTTGAAAGAAATAAAAAATGTTACCACTAATATTTAAAACATTTTAAAAATAAAATTACCTCAAACTTACAGATTTCACTTTTATTCATAAAAAAACTACATTTAAAAATTAATTGATTTAGAAAAATTTCAATTACACAGAAGAAGAGACTGCACTATTATATGTCAAAGCAAAGAAGTGAATGAATATTTGTATATAGTCAAAAATGCTCAACTCAGGGCACAAGCCAGAACACTGTTTATTCAGAATTGTGAATACTTAGGATCTTATATATGTATATGACAATAATTATATTCAAATCTAAAATATTCTATTCTCAATGTATGATTAGTAGTTCTTTGTTTAATTGTAGGTTATATTGATCAGTAAGTAAAGGAATCTTGAATATTATCTTTTCTTTGAAATTCATTTATTTTACAGTAAATATCAAAACAATTGAAAAGTCGTGGAGGGATAATGATTAATTGAAGCGTTTTAGGAATACTCTTATAATCTTGTACAAATTTCTTCTAACTTGACTTTTTAGTTTTCTTCTTTTTAAATAAGCTGTTTGTCTTCGTAATACTCCAAGGTCTATGATCTGCCACTTTGGATGCCTGGTCTGGCATCACGAACATCAGATACTTACTAGCTCTGTGCCCCTGGACAAGTCATTTAACCTCAATTTCCTCATCTGTAAAATGAGTTGCAGAAGAAAATGACAAACTACTCCAGTGTATTTGCCAACAAAATCCCAAAGGAGTCATGAAATGACAAGCACGAATGAACAACAACAATCTCATAGATATATAATGATAAACTCATTCGTGCTTTCTGTTTCAGGAAGAATAACATCAATAGAATATCTTTTTGGTCAGAGAGGGGAAAAGACGTTTTTCCTCTATGAAATGCAGATATATATGTGTATATATACAGTTGATATTTGATTTCAGAAGAAAAAATAAATTAACTCTGGTTACTAAGTGTCAATCTCATCTCTCTTCCACTGAATTATGCTTCATATATACATACATTCTCAGTAGCAGAATTAGCTGTCCAGTCTGATTTGGGACCTTTCTGGGACTTTGGGTCTGGAGAGCTATATATTGGAGACAAAAGAAGAGGAACTTTCAAAGACCAATTTAGCTTCGTCATGTCAACTTTTCACTGAATTGCAATGTTGTGGTCTAATAGGCTAGACTGGCCAGTGAAAGGCTATATTTCATAGCTTTTTTGTCCTGTTAATAGTGGCCCTTCTCTACTTTTTCAGGCATTTAGTGCCCTTACCTGTCTCCCTGCTCACTTGAACATTAAAACGATTATGTTAATATAAAGAAGAATCACCTAACAACTAGAATTGCATTTAAGAGGGACTAAATTATTTGTTAAGATAGTGAATTCTGTCACTAGTGGTATCCAGTCATCCACTGTCTCCTATCCTAGTCCTTCTCTAATCATTTTGACTTTTGTCTTGCTACTGGATTTCAATGACTCTGAAAGAGAGACAGATGACTTCGTATAACTCTAACTCACTTCAATCTTGCTATTCTCTTGCAAGTCATCACCCTGTGGTGTCATGGGTCCTCTTCAAAAATGAAGGATGAACAACAATTCAAGCACTGACTCTATATTTTTGAGGGATGTTGTAGAGGTAATTCTGCATTGGGACATGGATTGGATTATATAATATCTACAGTTCCTTCCATCTCTTAGATATCCAAATTTTGTTCAACAAAATGAAGCATAACAAGGAGATCAAAGTGATCCCAAGCCAATCTTCATGGAAAACTGGGCTATTTTCTCACAGAACCATAAATAACATTTTTCTTGTGATTGTATCATTGTGGTTGGGAACTTGATACTGTCATGTATCAATCAGAGAGAAAATCCTGGTCTCAGGATTTGGAAATGTTCTTTTTATAAAGCCTAAGGTTTGTCCTTTGTCCTCTAATTAGAGGATACCAAAACCATGGTTTGACAGGATCCCACAATCTCTGACATTGAACATGAACTGCACATGAACAAATAGGAAAGTGTTCAGAAGGTACTGAGCCAAGATATTGCTACCAACCTTGTGACATAGTCAACATCCATATTCCATTGGTATTCTTTGGGCTTCAGACCTCAGTAAGCTTCCATCTCAGTGCAGGAGACGCTTTCTAGGATTGTAAAATAAAGAGATGTTCAGGGAAAAATCATGTAGGTAATAACATTCCCCAGAGCTACATGGTTCTTCTTTGAAGAAGTCTCATCTCAATCAGTCAATAAATATTAAGAGCCTGTTGGGTGCCAAGCACTGTGCTGAGTGCTGGGAATTTAGAGAAAAAAGGCTCTTAAGGAGCTCATATCTAAATGAAGGTGGGGGAGGAAGGCAACACACTCAAAAGAAGCTAAAAAGTGGTGGTTGGTAAGAGATTGGGTAGTAGTATGAGGCTCAGTCTAGAGTGCATCTGGGTGAAAAATGAAGAAATGACTACCCGAGCACCTTATTTCAATGAAGGATCTAAGAGAAGCTCTCCAGTCAATTTATTTTATTAAACATTTATTAAAGGTCTATTATATGCTAAACACTATGTTAAACCTTAGCATCCACACCCCAGATCCCCATGAGCAGGGTGGTATTGGTAAGATGAGAATTTCAGGTTTGATATCTCACACAGGATGATGATGTTATATTTCCCCTCCTTGTTACATAGTTAGACTTATAGCCATAGCAGAATTAGTTTGAGAACATCTTCCCAAAACCTTGACTCCCTTCTTCTTTTATACCGGCGGTTAGATTTCAGGGTACTCATGAACTTAGATAGGAAACATTTGTATTTTTATCATCATTAATCTCCAACTGAAGTTTAGCATTTCCTGACTTGATAACTACATGTAAATTGTAGGACTAGAAAATCAAATTCAGATCAGGAAGAAATATTAGAGGTCAACCAGTCTGATCCTCAATACAGGAAACTCCTCAATAGCATAAACCAAAAATAGTCACTCGTTGTCTGTTTGGCAGGGAGTTTGCTATAATTTTTATATCTCCAGAATGTTAGTGGAACCCATTCTTGCAAATTTATAAAAGGATGTAGAGCAGAATTGTCTAAGATGCATATACATATATATGTATGTGTGTGTATAGGTAGGTGTAGGGTATGTGTACCTATAGATGTAGGTCTATATTCTTATTGGTTGGAATTTTTATCTGGTTGGTCTGGACCCCCCTTTCCAAAAGTTCTTTTGAAATGATTATGTTGTTCAATTAGCTCTGCTCTTCCTAAGCCTTTTGTCATCTTCATACTAGATCAGTGGACCTTCTATTACTTCATCCAAGTCATTGAGAAAAATGCCCTTTTCTATTAGAAGTCTTCAGCTATGAATCAGCATCCTTCAGATATAGTTGTTTAAAGCAGCCTGGAACCTTACTTAACTGTATTATCATGCAGGGCACATCTTCCTCTCTTGTTCACAAGGATATCATATACAATTTTGAGAAATGCCTATCTGAAATCAAAATACTTATTAGCTCACTTGCTATCATTATTTAGTTATGTGAAAGCATGAACTCAAGTGGTGCCATGAGAATGCTATGGGAATAGAGATTTGATCCACTGTGATTTCATAGATGTCTAAAGGTGGACACTTCCTTTACTAATGCAGATCAGCACCTTCTGTGAAACTAATAGTTTTAGAGAGTTACCTAGAGTATTGAGAATGTAACTTATTTAGGGCAAAATGTGACAGTGTGACGGAGGGATTCCTATCTTTCTGGTTCTGAGACCAGTTGTCTATTGACTATTCTATCCCTCATCTAAAGCAGGTAGGTAGTGCAGGGATAGAGTGCCAGGCTCAGAGTCAGGAAGCCTCATTTTCCTGAGTTCAAATCTAGCCTCAGGAAATTATTTACTAAGTCAGTGATACTGGACAAGTCATTTAACCCTATTTGTCTCAGTTTTCTTACCTGTAAAATGAGTTGAAGAAGAAAATGGCAAAGCACTTAAGTATTTCTACCAAGAAAATCCCTAAATGGAGTCATGAAGAATCCAATACAAATGAAAATGAGTGACTAAATACTTTATCCATGAAGCCACTAAAACCCCATAACCAATTTTAGTTCAATTTATAGGGCATATCTACTTACTTCAGATCAATGACCTAGCTTGCTGAATGCTAATTTCCCTTATAGCTTTTGTCTCCTTGGGAAAAGGCCAAAAGGAATAGAGAGTAAGTAGAGTTAGGAGCACAGAGTTGTTAACCATTGTCTTTACAATAGTCAGCAGACACAAAGACCTCAGTATCCTTATGAGTTAGAGGTCTCAAAAATATTTCTTTTGTAATTCACAAAAGGAGGAAGGTTTTTTTTTCTGGAATTTTTGCTTAGGAGATGTAGCTTGGTATCTTTCTGGAAAAAATCATGAATTGAAAAAGTCTTTTATATAAACTACATGACGTAGTGGGCAGAAATGGGAGCCAAGAGGCTCTGGGTTCTAGACCTGGCTCTATCATTAATGAGTTCTGTGTCTCTGGGTGAGTAATTTCTCCTCTCTCTCAATCTCCTAATATATTCAACGAGGTAGCAGGACTAGAGCCATTAAACTCCCTTGTAGTTTAAAATAATATGATTTGTGATTATTCTGTCATATGTTAAATAATCAATATTGACTGGGAAATAAAAATTAGAACACCTGCTGTTATGAGGTTTGTAATAGTCTGCGTCTTTGTTTCAATGAAAAGAGAACTAGGTTTGGAGTCAGAGAATCTGGGTTCTGTGCCTGGTTCTCTGCCACTCTGTCTGTGTGACTTTGAGCAAATCACTGTTTCTCTGGGTCTCAGTTTCCTAATAGTAAAATGAGGAACTTTGACTGGTTAATCTCCAAGATTCCTTCTTATAGTGCTTTGCCCATATTATTCTATTTGATCCTTTATTATTATTCTTCAGTCATGCCTGACTCTTTGTGAACCATTTGGGATCTTCTTAGCAAATATACTGAAATGGTTTGTCATTTCCTTCTCCAGCTCATTTTACAGAGGAGGATACTGAGGTAAATAGGATTAAATGACTTGCCCAGAGGTATATAGATAAGAAATGTCTGAGGCAAGATTTGAACTCAAGAAGATGAGGCTCCTAACTCTTGCACTAAGGCACCACCTAGTCCATCCAGATTTGATCCTTATAGCAAGTAATATTCCAAGAAGAGAGCAACAAGCATTTATTCAGTATCTACTTCATGATACTTAATAGATATTTTTATCACTGTTAGGTGCTGAAATACAAAGGTAAAAAAAAGTCTTTGAGGAGCTTACCATCTACTGGGGATAACATACACACATAATAACATACACACACATACACGTCCATCTATAAAAAGAAATAGGTAAAAACATACAAATATGGGATGATATCGGAGGTAATGAGGAAAGACTTCATGGAGGTGGTAGCACTTAAGAAAGAAATTGGAAATTTGAAGGAATTTGGAAGGAAACTGGAAATTTTAAGGTGATGATGAGAAGGTGACATTTTAGGGCAGGACAAGAACTGCAAAGATAAGGAGAAAGGAGAGAGAATGCTGTGTATAAGCTTGAATTTGGGATGAACCGCAGAGTATGGGAAGGGGACTAATGGATAATGAAGCTAAAAATTAGGTTGGAAACAGATTGTGAAGGAATTTAAAAGACAAAAGAAGAATTTATTTTTTATCTTATAGGCAATAGAGATCTACTGAAACTTATTGAGTAGGGGAGGATAATGTTATACCTGTGTTATAGGAGTATTACTCTGGCAGCTATACTGAGCAGAGACTGTATTGAGAAGAGACTTGAGGCAGGAGAGTCATTAAGGAACTATTGCAAATAGTCCAGGTGAGAAATTATGATGCCCTAAATTCAAATGGTAATAGAGTGAATAGAGAGAAGAGGAAGAATGAAGGGAATCTTTCAGAGTAACAATGACATTGACTTGGCAACTAATTGGTCAATTGGGGTGCAGAAGAATAAGCAGCTGAAACTGGGAATGTGGTTCCTTTGACAAAAATAGGGAAATTTGGAAGAGAAGTAAGTTTTTGGGAAAAGATTATGGGCTCTGTTTTGCATATGTTGAGTTGAAAACGTCTTTGGGAAATCTAGTTCAAAATGTCCACTAAGCAGTAATAAATGTCCAGTAGGCAGTAGTAATATAGAAACTGGGGCTCAGGAGAGAAACTAGCTGATCTACAGATTTGGGAGTTATCTGCATAGAGACAGTAATTAAACCCATGATTAACTGGTAAAGGCACCAAGAGAAATAACTAAGATGGCGGGAGACATTATATCACACCTTGGACAGAGCACTGTCTTTGGAGCTGGAAAAGTTGGTTTCAAAGATTGCCTCTCTGATTTACTGCCTATTGTGATCTTGGGCAAAAAACTCCATTTTATTGGTTAGACCAGGTGGTCTTTAAGATACCTTATAAGTTTAAATCTATAAGCTTATGATTACAGCTCTTCTTTCTTTAGTTGTTTTTCAAGACAAGACTACTCCAGCAAGAGTAAGAATGACATTACTATTATTGAAGAAATGGGCACCAAAAAGGACTGATGGCAAGATGATTATTTCACAGACATTTCTGGAGGTGTTCTAGGCGGCTTTCTTGCCTGTCATCTCCCAGGCTTCAGTGAAAAACTGTGAGCAGATCCTGATTCACCTCAGTTTCCTCACCTACAAAATAGTGAGAGGAAATTCTTTGGTTCTCTTCCAAGAAGTCTGTGAAGATGAATGAGCTAATAGCTGTGATAGAGAGGAGCTCACAAAAGCTAAGGTAATGATGACAATGATGTTATAGTATGGGGGGAATATCACATTCAAACTACTATGGTTCACCCTGTCAGCAAAGCCACAAAGAGAGATGGAGGAAGAATTTCAGATTAGGGGAGCAGCCTGGTTTGCTTCTTCTGTACGAAATATAGAACTGGGATGGACCTTAAGAGAATGTTTTGTCCAATTTTTCAAATGAGGAAACTGAGATCCAGAGAAGAAAGCACCTAACAGCACACAGTGAATTATTTTAGGGCAGTCAGGTGGCATAATGCATAGAGTGATGTTTGTAGTCATCTTCCTGAGTTCAAATCTGGCCTCAGATACTTCCTAGCTGTGTGACCTTGGGCAAGTCACTTAATCTTGTTTGCCTCAGTTTCTTCATCTGTAAAATGGGCTGGAGAAGGAAATGGTAACCTCTCCAGTATCTTTGCCAAGAAAACTTCAAATAGGTTCACATAGAGCTGAACATGCCTGAACAACAACAATTTTATTATTATTTTATCAATACCAGAGCTGGACCCAGGATAAGCAGAAAGAATAATAACGCAGGGCTTTGGGGCAGAACACTATTCATGAGTATGAGACACAGCCCCTGGGACTCTGGGGTAAGGCCTCTGCTGGGGAGGGGGTTTGGGCTGATGGTGCAGAGCAGAGCAGGGTGGGATGGGGATGGAGTTTCCCCCTTTTTTTTCCTTCCCCCCACTGGTGTCTCATAACTCCATGTTTGAGCTGATGGCAATCTGGGTTGTTTCTATGCTGTTGAAGGACTGTTAGCAAGCTCTATATTGGATGCTCTGGGCTTGTCTACCTACTTTTTGGATCACTATTTAGGCTTCTGTCCTTTTATAGTAGAAGGTTCTGGGAGACACTTCTGACATTAAGTCCAGTGTTCATACCACTGTACCTCGAGAGATTCGGCACATACTTTATGAGGGTCTATTATTATTTCAAGGGCTACTTTTATATTTCTGGCTTCGGAGGAACACAAGGGAAAGAGAGGAAACTAGAAGGTAAATCCCCAATTAATCCTACAATCTGTCTTGTCTTTGTGTGGTAGTCATGAAGGATGTGAGACTTAGCTGTGGTTCAGGTGCTAGAAGTGACCATAATCAAAGCCAGTGAATTTCTCCAGATGTTATAATATAGCACTTTATGCTGAAAGAAAGAGATACCTTATCCAGTGAAGAGTTTCCTACTTGAAGTGTCTCAACTGGTGTCAAGAATGGTGGTCAATGGCTTCTTTCAGATGGCCAGAGAGAAGGACCATGTATCTGAACATTCCCCTTTCAGAGGTGGCTTGTTCTCAGCCTGGAGAATCTGGAAACATTCTGATTTCTACTCTGTTATCTGGACCAGAGCTGGGGGGCCTTGAATCCTTGGAGAAAATCCTGACAATTTAATTGTCCTTACATCAGAGGATGCTTTCTATGGTGACATGATCTAAGATGGTTTGGGAGAACTGGCAGAATCCTTCAGAAAGGTCCAAATGCATAAACATAGTTACCTTGCCCTCACATATCAAAGAACTATTTGTTCTGATTTAAAAGTCATATGTGGCTTTAAGGAAAACAGGGTCAAGAGGTTGTTGTTGTTCACTCACGCCTGACTCTTAATGATCTCATTTGGGATTTTCTTCTCCAATTCATTTTACAGATGAGGAAACTGAGGCAAACAGGTAAAGTGACTTCCCAAGGTCATACAGCTAGGAAATATCTGAGGCCAGATTTGAATTCATGAAAATGTGCTCCTGACTTCAGGCCCAGCACTCTATCTACTTTACCATTTGTGCTGCTCCTCAAGAGAAATATACTCTTACAAATAGGTGTCTAATTAAGGTAGGGATGGGAGATGCAGGTGGAAGGTCAGACAATAACAGAGCAATCTGCCTACAAACACAAGGCTTGGGATTCACCTTCTGTGTACTTTATTCCCCTAATGTGGCCCAGCCAGATAAGAAGAATTCAGAGCCTTAAGTGAAACATTTAGAGGGCTTCAAAGTTTCTCCTTTTCTTGGAGAAAAGGAGGTAAAAGTAGTCAATGGTTAATTGGACTTGGAAAGAAAAATCAAATTCACCAGGATGGTGGGGCATATATTGGCATAGGCCCTATACCTAGCTCTGCTTCTAACCAGTTGGTTGACTTGAATCAACCCACTTCATAGTTCTGTTTCTCAGTTTTCTGACTTTGAGGGAGATTGTATTTTTAAGAGACACTTGGAATCAGAAATGGATTTCCTTATGGGGAGAGATTTTGACTTGTTAATAGATCTCTTTCTCCCTCCAAATCACTATTGCAGAGCTGCTCACCACATACAGTTAGAAGACTTTTAAATCCTCAAAGCTAATTAGATGTCAGACTGCCCTGAAGCAAGAAAATTAAATAAGCATGTTACAGAGATTGTAATTTTAATTTGGACAAATACTTAAAAACATGAATTTGCTGAATGCTAAGAGTCACAAAATGGGCAATAAATAAACACACATTAAATTCAGTCTGAAAGCTACTGAAGGAGCCATTGAAAACAATGCTTAGAATTTTTCCGCTCCCCTGAAGGTCAAGGCCAGATGTTCTCCTAGTTAGAAGGCAAAGGTGGTTTGTCTATGTTTCTGTTGCCCTTTCAGTAGAAAAGAAAGGAACACATTAACCCATCAAAATATTGAACTTAGTGTACGGATGAAATGAAGTCAATTGAAAAAAAAATAAAGAAGAAGAACATTATATAGCACTATGTGCCAGTCATAAGGACTTTATAAGGACTTTAAAAATATCTCATTTAATCCTCACAACAATTCTGGGAGGTAGGTGCTTTTAATATCCCCATTTTACAGCTGATGAAACTGAGGTGGGCGACAAATTAAGTGACCTACCCAGAGTCAAATAAGTCATGAATGTCTGAGACTAGATTCTAGAACTCGTCTTCCTAACTCAAGTTCTAAAGCTCTATCCACTGTGTCATCCCATGTGACTTTGAGTTATGCAGTATGTCCAATCAGTATTGAAAATTTGCCGAATACCATCTCTGTAACCATCCATTAGCAGTTTCTTCCTTAAGGTGTGAGAGTAAAGCTTGGTTTTTAGAGGCTATGCCAGAGAAACTCAAAGTCTAGGAATTTCTAAAATACACCTGAAAGGCTTTGGGCACAGATCTAATGAAGAGTACTATTTGCTATTCCTAGCTATAACTAGACCAGGGCTACCAGGGTTTTGTCTCAGGAGGTCAAAATTTACAGGAGATCTGATAACATTTGTGTGTTTTTTTAAAAGCAGACTAGTGAACTGGATTTGTCACTTAGCAAGATAAATTAGTTAAAATATGATAGAATGCTTCTCTCATCTTTCTGAATTCTTCCCTGGCCTATTTTCATCTCCATCTAATATGAACTATTTGGTTATCTGACCCTGGACAAATCACTTAATCTCTCTTTGCCTCAGTATCCTCCCTACAAAATTAAGAGATTGGGATTTGATGTCTTCTAAGGTCCCTCCAGCTGTAAATCATTGCCTCTATGTGGTAGCAGATTTTTCCAAAAGCAGTCTCCTGGTATGCAGGTTATGCTTCTTTCCTGTCTGGAATCTCCATACCCCACTTTGCTCAATAGCCTCCCAAACAGAACTTCAGGGTATTTCACAATGTCTCTCTCTTTAATCATCCCCTTCCCCACCATACTCTTGGTGTTTTGAGCTTTTTATTCTGGGTACAATAATTTTGCAGTACAACATTGCTGATGCTCTTATTCCCTTTGCAGAGGCTCAACAAAGGCCAGTTAGTATCTGAGTAGTATGAAACATATATGATCATAGATTTAAAGCTGAAAGGGATCTTACCTTCCTCACTGCCCTTATTTACAGATGAGGAAAATGAGACTCAAAGAGTGACTTAGGCATGGACATAGCTAAAAGTTTCAGAAGTAGAATTTTAACCCAGGTTTGTCTTATCCCATGTCTATCATTCTGCTCTTTATATACAATGCTGTCTCTCTGAAGTGTCTTTGTGATCTATGCTAATGGAGGGACCTACATGATATCATGCATAATTTGAAGCATTGAACTACTATGGACCCAGTCCTGTACTAAGTCCTGTTGCATATATGTGAATTTGTCCTCAACGAGCTCACATTTCCTTTGGAATCAAGAAGAGATCATCAGAGATCATACAAGACAGTATATATATCCAATTTAAGGACTAGGAATGATTGGGCAGAATGGGGATAACCAAAGAGATCCCTGAAATTTTGGCTCATAAAGATCATGTGATGGTATGTTTTCTTTTGGTCTATATCTTTTTTTACAACATGACTATTATGGGAAAATTTTACTTGATTGCACATATACAATCTATTTTATATCACTTATTATTTTAGGGATGGGAAGATGAAGGAAGGAAGGAAGGAGAAAATTTGGAATTCAATTTTAAAAATGAATTTTTAAAAGTCTTTACATGTAATTGGGAAAAAAATAATATATTATTAAAAAAATAAAGATCATGTGGGGACTGAATGTAAATCCCAACATAGTATTGTCACCTTTTTTTGCTGTTGTTTGCTTTTTTTCTATTTGTCATTTTTTTCCTTTTTGATTTGATTCTTCTTGTCCAGCATGATAAATGTGGATATATAGAAGAATTGCCCAAGTTTAACAGATATCAGATTACTTGCCGTCTAGGGGAGGGAGTAGGGGAAGGGAGGGAGAAAAATTTGGAACATAAGATTTTACAAGAGTGAATGATGAAAATTATTTTTGCCTGTATTTTGAAAATAAAAAAGCTATTGTTAAAAAAGAGCATTGAAGGATATTGGGATTTTAACTTGGAGAAGACATATTTGGGAAAGCATAAACATGAAAGCTAGCTTCAAAATTTAGGGGGCTTTAATATAGAAGAAGAATTAGACTTTTTTTTCTACTAAGAAAAATAAAACTGGGAGCCATGGGTAAAGTTCCAGAGAGGAAGGTCTCAGAACTATGAAAAACATCCTAATTTTCTGTTTAGTTATGTTTTTTTTTTTTTCAATAGAAATGATTGAAAGTTTCTTACTTCTCAAGCTCCATCACTTCATCCCCTGAAAAATGATGCTGATTCTCTTTGGATAGTTAATTCTTGGTCATAACCCTAGGTCCTTTTCCTTCTGGAATATGATATTTCAGGCTCTCCAATCCTGATTGGTGCTCCTTGATATTTGAATTGTTTTTGTCTGAAAGCTGGCAGTATTTTTCCTTGAGATTGTACTTCTGGAGTTTTGCAACAATGCTCCTTGGGTTTTCCTTGTGGAATCTCTTTCTGAAGGTGATTGATGGATTCGATTCCTTCAATGAGTATTTTCCCCTCTGTTTCTAGAATATTGGGACAGTTTTCCTTAATGATTTCTTGAAGAATGCTATCCAGGACCTTTCTTTTGGTCATGGCCTTCACGTAGGCCAATAATTTAAAAATTGTCTCTCATGGATTTATTTTCCAAGTTGGCTAGTTTTCCAATGTCCTGTACTAGTTTTTAATGTGTGATTTTCTTCAGTTAGCTTTTGTACCTCTTTTTCATTTGGTTAATTCTACCTTCTAAGGAGTTGTTTTCTTCAGACAATTCTTTTCCTTCCTTTTCCAAGCAGTTAACTCTCTCATGTTTACCTCTCTTTCATTTCTCATTTTTTCTTCTACCTCTCATTTACCTTTCAAAGGCTTTTACAAACACTTACAAGAAAGCTTTTTGGGCCTGAGACCAATTCATATCACTCTTTGAGATTTTTTTTCTGTGGACATTTTGTCCTTTTCTAAGTTTGTAGTTTTATTCTTCCTTGTTATCATAGTAATTTTTGATGGTCAAAGCTCTTTTCTGTTTCTTGCTCATTTTCTTCCCTTTTCTTTTGGCATTTTCTCTCTTTTTAATTTTTAAGGTCAAGCTCTGCTCTGGGGTAAAGAAGGAGCTGTTCTAAGCTTCCTGCACAACTCTGAGCTTTGGCTTTGAGCACAGAGGCCCTTTGTGTTTGCAGGGGGTAGTTTTTGAGGAAACAGCTTGGTTTCCCAGACTTTGCCTTCTAAGCTGGGACTAGAAGCTGCCCCACTGATCTACTCCTCTACTGATCCAGAACTGATGGTCTTAGTTACTGATCTTCTGTGATTTAAGACCCTCTCACTGGCTTTCCCAGAGTCTTTCTGAGCTAGGCTGAACACACTTTTCACTCCAGTGAGATTGACTCATTTTGAAATTTTTCCAGTTTCTCTTGAGCTGAAGAGGGGTTTTATTCCACCAGACTCTGTTCAGAGGCTTAATTTCATTGTGGTTTTCAAGGAAAACTAGAAGAGCTTGAGCATATTCCAGGCCTTACTCCTCCATCTTGGCTCCCTCTCTGGAAGTCTCACTACCTAACAATTAAACATTTTACAAAGTGGATTAGTCTAGTCTGTCTTGGGAGGAGTTTCTTGTCAATGATTGTATAACTAATTGACAGGTCAGATCTTGGTAGAACTAGATGCTGATGTCCATTCTTACTGACACTGTGTGACATTTGAAGAGAAGATCCTTTAATTGAGTTTGAAGGTTGGAAATTATGTGGCAGTTGAGAGGGGAAGGAGGGAGGAGAAAAACCTAGGAATGGGAACAAAAACCTAGTCAGGAAGGAGCATACCATGTGTGTAAGGCTATCATATATGTATGGTGGGAATATGTATGATAGAGAAAAATCACCTCTTCAGAGCTAAAGTTTTGTATTGGGGAGCATTGGAAATAGAATTGGATGGGGATGGTAGACACCATCCACTAAAGGACCTTGAATTGAGTCAGGTTGAGGTGCTATGCTTAATCTAATAGACAATGGGTTTAAATAATAATTGTTATCTAATTATATTTTAAGGTTTGCAAAATGATTCAACAAAATGCTAAGTGGTGTGGTGTATAGAATGCTAGGTCTGGAGTGAAGAAGACACATCTTCTTGAGTTCAAATCTGGTCTCAGATACTTACTAAGCTGTATGACTATGGGCAAGTTAAGTAACCCTGTTGCCTCAGTTTCTTTCTTTCTTTTTTTTAAAAATAATAATAGCTTTTAATTTATTTCAAAATACATGCAAAGATAATTTCCAACATTTACCCTTGCAAAACCTTGCATTTTCTTCCCAAACATATTTCCACATTTATCATGCTGCACAATAAAAATGAAATCAAAAGGGGAAAAATGAGAAAGAAAAAACAAGCAAGCAAAGATGAAAATATGTTGTGATCCATCTTCAGTCCCATAGTTCTCTCTCTGGATGCAGATTTGCCTCAGTTTCCTTATCTACAAAATGAGTTGGAGAAGGAAATGGCAAACCAGACCAGCATCTTTGCTAAGTAAGCCCTAAATGAGGTCCTGAAGAATCAGACTCTATTGAAATGATTAAACAGAAACAAAAAATGCCTTTCACAAATTATTTGATCCTCACAAAATTCTTTGAGATACATGAGATTATCATTATTATGTATGAGATTCTTATTGTTACTTTATGGATGACTAAAGGGAGGTGATTAAATGACTTTTCAAGTACCTGAGGCAGAATTCAAACTCAAGCTTCTTGAATGACCCTTCTAGACACTGCCCCATGTAGTTGCCTGAGTAAAAGAAGGGTGTTAGGAAGATGAATCAATTGTATTGTGTTATACAAGATGGATTAGAGCCAAGCAAAAGCAGAAAGACCATTGGCTAGGAGGTTGTTTCATTAGTCTGAACATGAAGTGATGGGGTAGGAGGAATCTCCATCAGTGTCTAGAAAGGATCAGCCATTTCATTTGGTTTGAACACATATTCAATCCCACAGAAAGTCAAGCATTCTTCTTACATCTATGTGACTGGTTCTTCGGTCAAATTGATTGAAGTCCAGTTAGGATGAATCGGACTGTAAATTACTAATGGCTTTCACAATTTACTGATTTCCGTGTCCGGGCCGGGTGAGGTTCCTCCCTATGTGGATATCTAGCATGTCCCGCACTGACCCTAATGAAATCACCTGAAACATCTTTCTTTCCTCTATCTTTTAGCCTATAATAATAATAATAATAATAATAATAAAAATCACATTAAAAAACCTTTTTGGTTTTTGAGACTTGGCTTCTCTCAGGTCAAGCTAACCTTACTTGGGATTCATTCAGACAGTCTATCTTGTCCTGTGAATGAAATCCTTTCCCTGTCCTTTTATGGAAATGTTTACACTCATTTCTGTACAGCCAATCCTGCTTATCACATCAGAGATGGGCAGCCAATCAGAACCCACCTCCTCCCTATAAAAGCCAAGGCCCTGGCTTGTTGCTGTTGTGAGCTGCCTTGGTGCTGAAGCGTTTCAAGTCCCGGTCTCGTGTACATCAGCTGTGATGCTTACCAGAGATGTAATGAAGGTGGAAGTCTTACGGAGCCAACATTGTCCTCTTTCCCTTTCCTGTTGTGACCAATATTGTGCACCTGATTGTCCAGAAGATGTTTTTCTTGATAATAGTATAATACATGATATAATATAATATATTTAATGTAATATAATATATATGTAATATACAATATATGATATAGTAATGTGTAATATAATGTGATATATGTAATATATAATATACATGTAATATATAATTATGTAACATATGTGATATAATTTAGTATATTTCCTGTATTGTTTTGTACTAGATTCCTTTATGTAATTTCAAATATAATAGTTTACTGATTCACTGACTTTCTGACTCTTGAGAAATTTTTCAAGTCCCCCAAATGCAGACTGGGATAGAGCCCAAATTAGATAGATTCTTGAAGCATATTTCCTTTCAACAGCTTCAACTTCTCAGACAGAGGGTCATGTACAGAGGGGGTCTGATGTGAGAGAGAATAGGTGACAATTTGCATAGAATGATTATGATGGGCATCAAAAGGTTACCCAAATCTTTTTTTTTTAACCAGCCTGCTATGGCATCTATTTCCACCATTAAGAGTCTCTCCTTTGGATAAAAGCATGGGGTCATAGGAGGTTCCTGTCAAAATGGAAGTGTGTTTCCTGGAAAGGGTAACATATTCACCTATAAATTAATATTGCTAATGTGTATTCATAGGATCAAGTTGAAATAGACTGCAGAGATTAATCTAGTTTCCCCACATTTTAGAGGCAAGGACAGAAACACAAAGAGGTTGTAATTTACCCAAAGTCACACAGGTAATAGGTTATAGCTGGACTTTAACTAGGAAATTGTGACTCCAGACTTTAGGATTTTTTTCACCGCAATATCTTCCAGATTAAAAGTTTTGAAGGAAAGTTGAATACAAGAGGGAAGGGACATCATATGGATGCTTGGGCCAAGAGGAGACAAGACCCAGGCTCTGACCACCTTGGGTGAATGAGAAAAGGGAAGTGGTAGTTAGGGAGAAATAATAAATCACAATTTTTCTCAGGATTCATGAGCAAACTTGGTGAGAAGGCTACAAAAAAATTTAATGAAGTTGTCTTCTGTAAAGTCTATTCCCTTCCCATTTGCCCTCCCTTTCAGCTCCCAATGGATCAGGATGGCAGAGCAAATGAACAAATTTCCTTGATGCTTCCTCATCTCATCCTCCTAACTGCGCCTGATGACTTCATTGGGTGATGTATCTTGACACTGGCTCCACACACTTTCAGGGGGATGAGGACTTCAGCAAGCGACTGTCTGATTTGGAGAGATGAAAATCTTGCATAGGAGAACTCTTCACTTTCCACCCTCCCTCACTGCTCCTAGGAAAGAGACCACAAAGACAAAAGAAAAATCTTCCAGGGCAGGTATATGGATGATGCTTTTTCCTGGATCCTCCGTTTTTATAATTAAGCTTTTTGTTATTTCACTTTCAGGAAACAGTGTCCAGAAGGGGGAAGATTATGCATACAGAAAAATATGTGTAAAGGTAAATAAGAAATTGTGAGGAAAAGCGGTAAGCACTATATAACCTACACAAGAAAGGTTTCAAGGATTTTTTTTAAAGCTTTAAGGATTCTAAAAAAGGTATGTAAAGACAAAAAGTACACATGTGTAGTCTTGGAAAGATGGGCCTGTGAAAAGAAATTTGTATCAGGGAAGAGCAAAAAGGCTAGTTTGAACTAGACACAGCCACTAAATACTTTTTCAGAGGGTAAACCAGAGATCTGGTTTTAGATGCTTCACATTTTAACAGAAAAACAGCTTGTTAACAAATATCTGAAAAACTTATGGGGATATTAGTTTTTTTAAACGCAGAAATTGCATCAGAATCAAGGACCTGGGGCATCTGATAGAGTAAAAAGATACCCAAGAGGCTTTTTTGTCCATTTTCTTCCTTTTACAAATTAACTCCCAGGGAGGATGAATTGACTCTGTAGATCATATCATAGCTGGCTATTGGTAGAGACTAGACTAAAGCAAAATCTCTTGATTCCTTCAAATTCTCCTTCCAGTGACAGTCTATCATAGTGGAAAACTAGGCTCAATCTCTAAAGGCTACCTCAGGGATTGTTACAAGGTTCAAAAAGTCAGAACAGGCCTTGGATAGGAATCCAGTTTGATCAAAGGCTGCCCTTAGGTGTAGAGAGTCCTCAAAGCTAAATCTCAAGTTAATTAAGGACCTGAAAATTTAAGATGGGGTTCATAGAGCTTAAAAACTTATGCTAAGAGTTAGCTGGAAGATATTTTAGCCACATATATTGGGTATGAACATGCTATCTGAAATATATTAATAGTCACACCATAAAAAGTATGATAAAGAGCTCTTTCACTGCTATGAGGGATTAATTAAACAAAGGATAGAGACCATCAAAAGATAAGATAAATTGTGATTATATGAAATTGGAATGCTCTTTTACAAGAGTAAAATCAATGCAATTCAAATAAAGGAAAATTATTTAGTCAAAATTTATCTTTGATAAGAATTTAATAGCTGAAATATACATACATACACACACATACACATATATACATATAGTATACACAAGATATAGGGAAATAACCAAAAGTGATTCCTCAATGGATCATGCATGATAAAAGATTACAGTTCTTAAAAACATTATAAGCACTATAAACTATTCACAATTATATAAAAGTTGTTCCAAAATTTAATAAGAAAAATACAAATCCAAGCAACTATGATGTTTCAATTCTCATTCAGAAAATTATCTAAAATGACCAAAGTTTGAAAATAGATGTTGGGAGGGACTGTTGAAAGATGGAAGAACTAATAATATTGTTGGTCACTTTGAATTATACCAATTCTTCTGAAAAAACAATTTGGAATTGTGCAAAAAAAAAAAAAAGATGTTTCTACCTCTTTTAGCCAGAGATTTTTACTGCTGGCATATAACCCCCAAGAAGATAAAAGAGAGAAACAAAGTACCATATACATGGAAATATTTTTAGCAATACTTTTGTGGTAGCAAAGGAAAAAGGGGAAGGGAATTGAGTATCATCAGGTACCTATTGTTAAGCACTTTATAAATATTTCGGTTGAATTAGAAACCAAGCAAATATCATAAATTAATTTGGGGAGTGACTAAACAAACTTGGGGTGGTACTCTAATATCATGGAGTGCTTAAGAAACTTTTAAATCTTCAGAGAAAAAAGGGAAGACTAATGCGAACTGACTTAACATGAAGCAAAATAAACAAGGAAAATATATACAGTGTAGCGAAAGTACATTTAAAAAATGAACATTAAGTATAATGAGCAGTTCGTGCTCCAGAAAAAAGATGAAAAAATATAAATTTTCATTTTTTTTTTGAACAAGAAGAGTAAGAATGTGAATGTTCTGTTGTGATTCACAGGCCTCTCTCTGGGTATAGATGGCTTTTTTAATCACAAGATCAGTGGAACTGGCATCAATCCCCTCATTGTTGGAAAGAGCCATGTTAAACTTTCATTTTCTATGGATATAATAGATAATTGCATATACTAACTCAGTGAATTGGTTGGTTTTGTTCATCTTCCTCCCTTTTTTTTAAACTCTTATGTTACAATGGATACACTGAATATGGATAACACATTTCAGAAAAAAATGATGTAAAAAAGCAAAATATATTTTAAAATTTAAAAAATCGTAAATAGCAATACTTTTATTTGGCAAGTAAAATGTTCAGTGCTTTTTTAGAAAAAAATGAAAGAAACCTATATTTAAAAATAGGCTTATCTTCATGAAAAAATATATGGGGAAATCCTATTTAGATTCATTGTTGATTAAAAGGACCTTAGGTCATCCAAGTTCAATGGTCTTACTTTTTAGATCACAAAAATAAAACCTAGTGAGTGATTTTCTTAGGGTCACATAAAGTAGCTGAGCCTCAAGATTTTAAGCCAAGTCTTTGATAGTCATCCCTAGAAAGGAAACTTCTTTCCTCTTTTATAATCCAGTGCTGTGGAAAATCAGATTCTAATTAAAATGCACCAGAAAAAATGGATATTTAAGGAAATTTGTGCTGAATAACTTTGGCGAATGGTAAAAATAAATTAACTAGTAATAATAAAACCTAATCCTCTTATTCTGAATGTATTTTTATTAAGGGGTTCTTTTATTAAGCATGATTTGGTAATAGTGGAGGGGTGCTTCCTTTAAAGCCCAAGATCTGGTTCAAGTCCAAACACTTAAACAAGACTGTCTTATATGACAGGAAGGAGTATTAAACTCAAATACAAACAGGGTAACTAAATTTTATTTAAGGATCCCTGGACCGCATATTGACTTAAAGAGCCAAATAGCAACATTTTCTATGTTCGATTGCATTTTTACTTATTAGATTACATTTTAAACTGGTTGTGGCTGGCATTTGACTCCTTTACCTTCTTAGTAGAGGTGACAAATAGGCTGTTAATAATCTGAGAACCACCTGAATTAGATTAAAATGTAGTTGGGCCTGGGGAGGAGGGAAAGCCAAGGTCAAAGTTTAGAGGCAAGCAAGCCATCAGCTTAAATTCAATATTTCCCTCCAAACAATTTTAAAATAATACCTCAAATAAAATTCTGGAGCAACAAGAATCTACTAAAATCAGGGTGAGATATTTTGTTGCTGGCCCAAGAAAAAGTAAACTCAGGAAGTTAGCATGAGTTTGAACATTGGGATGGAGGCTTGCTACATGGTGGTGTATAACAGTAGTATATAACACAAGTGTATAACACTTCTACAAAGTGGCAGTAGCTTCAGGAGCCAAGTCTCAGCTCAGAGATATGGCAGGAGAATGATTCAATTGGTCAGAAAGAAATTACAGGGGATCTGTTGCTGGAACTTGCATACACATTTCTGGGTCACAATTCCAGGCTGATTGGTCACAAGGGAGCAGGATCCCTGGTTCTGAGGCAGAGAGGAGCTCTAGAGCTTGTAAGGAGAGCATAGGACCAGGTGAGTGTTTTTGGCTGAATGTGAAGGTGAGCAAAAAAGGTCTTCCAAAAAAAAGAACACAGGTCAGGAGAGCAGTGACCACACACTCTTCCAGGAAACCACCACTTTGGAAGCATTGAAAACTTGCAGACCTCCGGAACTAGCTCTGAAAACAACACAAAAAAGCCTAAAGCTTGGGACACTGTCTCCACCCTTAAGTGAGTAGAATTCAACTTGAATATGAAGTTCAAAGTCAAGAAATAGGCCGGAAAAAAATGAACAATTAAAAAAAAAGAACATGACCATAAAAAACTACTATGGAGGGCTGAGATGACCAAGACTTAATAAACTCAGAAAAAGACAATAATGTGAAAATAACTATGAGTTAAACCTCAAAGAAAAATGCTAATTGAACACAAGGCCAACAAAAATTCCTAGAATAAGTAAAGAAATCTAAGAGTGGTAGAGGGAAAATTGGGGAAAGAAATGAGTGTGATGCATGAACACTGTGAAAAATGAATTAATAACTTGGTAAAAGGCACAAAAATACTGAGGAAAAATAATGCTTTGAGGAATAGCTGAATAAGTTGTGATATATGAAGGCATTGTTCTATAAAAAAATGATGAACAAGATGATTTTAGAAAGGCCGGAAAAGATTTGCATGAACTGATGAAACAAGCAGAACCAGGAATACACCACACATAGGAACAGCAAGATTGTGTGATGATCAACTTGGTTCTTCTCAGTGGTTCAGTGATCTAAAAAATCTCAATAGGTTAGGTTTTTACTAAGTGATAAGTCAGTACTTAACAATTCTCTAGCTCAGTGTTCACACCTTTAGTTCACACCTTTAAAGGAGTTTACACCTTTAGATTTCTGAAAAGGAGTTTGCACCTTTAAAGGAGTTTACACCTTTGGAATACCCACAAGCCCATTCTCTGGGAGGATATAAGGAGCCACCAAGGCTGCCTCTCAGGACATTGAGTTTGGAAGGCAGTCTGAAAGGAAGCAGTCTGGATTGGATTAAGGACAAGACTTCCTGGGAGAACTTCAGGGAAGCTCAAGGAGATTCAGAGCCAGGATGCAGGAAGAAGGGGATTTGAGATTCTACCTTTGCTCTGGCTGGAGGCTCCACAAGCCTCCCAAGGAACCTACTCACAGAGGAAAAGATTATACAGAAAAGAAACCTCCTTCCAGAGAAGGATTACAAGTGAGAGACAACAGAACACTACATCAATAAACTTTGGATAGAAAACACCATCTGCGTTCAGAAAAAGAACTATAGAGATTGACGATGAGTCAACACATATTATGTTCACTATTTTTTCTTTTTTTTTTCTTTCATGATTTTTTCTTTTTGTTCTGATTTTTCTCTCCCAACACAATTCATAGAGAAATGTGTTAAAAAGATAATTTACAATATATAAACAAAAAACAATTAAAAAAGAAAAATGCTAGGAAAAAATAAAAAGTAAAAGAAAAATAACACTTAGAAAACAGAACTGGTCTAATGTCAAAAGCACAAAAATTTATTGAAGAACTCATTAAAAAGCAGAACATATTAAATGTAAAATAGGTACAAAATTTTACTTACTGAAGAAAGCAATTCTTTTTTGTTCAGCTTGCTTTTGAAAATTTTAGTTTTATACTATTTATTTTTCCAAAAACATGCAAAGATAGTTTTAAACATTCATCTTTGCAAACTATGTCTTCCAAATTTTTCTTTCTTCTTTCCCCTCTCTTCCCCAAGAAAAAAAGCAATGATGTAAGTTAAACAGTGTAATTCTTCTAAACATAAGGAAAACAATCTTTTTTTTCCTTTTTTTATTTATAGCCTTTTATTTACAAGATGCATAGGTAATTTTTCAGCATTGACAATTGCAAACCCTTTTGTTCCAACTTATCCCCTCCTTCCCCCCAACTCCCTTCCCCAGATGGCAGGTTAACCAATATGTTAAAGTATATGTTAAATACAATATATGTATACATATCCATACAGTTATTTTGCTGCACAAGAAAAATTGGACTTAGAAATAAGGTAAAATCAACCTGAGAAGGAAATCAAAAATGCAGGTGGACAAAAATAGAAGATTGGAAATGCTATGTTGTGGTTCATACTCATTTCCCAGAGTTCTTTTGTTGGATGTAGTTGATTCTTTTCATTATTGAACAAATGGAATTGATTTGGTTCATGTCATTGTTGAAAAGGACCACACCCATCAGAATTGATCATCCTACAGTATTGTTGTTGAAGTATACAACGATCTCTTGGTCCTGCTCATTTCACTCAGCATCATCAGTTCATGTCTCTCCAGGCCTTTCTGAAATCATACTTTTGGTCATTTATTTTTTTATTGATTTTATAATTATAACATTTTTTGACAGTACATATGCATAGGTAATTTTTTTTTTAACAACATTATCCCTTGTACTCCCTTCTGTTCAGAATTTTTCCCCTCCTTCCCTTCAACCCCTCCCCTAGATGGCAGGCATTCCCATACATATTAAATATCTTATAGTGTATCCTAGGTACAATATATATGTGCAGAACTGAATGTTGTTGTTGTTGTTGTTAAGGAAGAATTATATTCGAAAGGTAAAAATAATCTGGGAAGAAAAAAAATGCTCACAGTTAACATGCCATTAACTCAGTGTTTCTTTTTTGGGTGTAGCTGATTCTGTCCATTGTTGATCAATTGGAATTGGATTAGCTCTTCTCTATGTTGAAGATATCCACTTCCATCAGAATACATACTCATACAGTGTCATTGTTGAAGTATAGAATGATCTCCTAGTTCTGCTTGTTTCAGTCAGCATCAGTTGATGTAAGTCTCTCCAAATCTATTCCTCCTGTTGGTCATTTCTTACAGAATAATAATATTCCATAACATTCATATACCATAATTTACCCAACCATTCTCCAATTGATGGGCTTCCATTCATTTTCCAGTTTCTAGCCACTACAAAAAGGGTTGCCACAAACATTTTGGCACATACAGGTCCCTTTCCCTTCTTTAGTATTTCCTTGGGATATAAGCCCAGGAGTAGCACTGCTGGGTCAAAGGGTATGCACATTTTGATAACTTTTTGGGCATAATTCCAGATTGCTCTCCAGAATGGTTGGATTCTTTCACAACTCCACCAACAATGCATCAGTGTCCCAGTTTTCCCCCATCCCCTCCAACATTCATTATTTGTTCCTGCCATCTTAGCCAATCTGACAGGTGTGTAGTGGTATCTCAGAGTTGTCTTAATTTGCATTTCTCTGATCAATAGTGATTTGGAACTCTCTTTCATATGAGTGGAAATAGTTTTAATTTCATCATCTGAAAATTGTCTGTTCATATCCTTTGACCATTTATCAATTGGAGAATGGCTTGATTTCTTATAAATTAAAGTCAATTCTCTGTATATTTTGGAGATGAAGTCTTTATCAGAACCTTTAACTGTAAAAATGTTTTCCCAATTTGTTACTTCCCTTCTAATCTTGTTTGTATTAGTTTTGTTTGTGCAAAAACCTTTTAATTTGATGTAATCAAAATTTTCTATTTTGTGATCAATAATGATCTCTAGTTCTTCTGTGGACACAAATTCCTTCTTCCTCCACAAGTCTGAGAGGTAAACTTTTCCATGTTATTCTAATTTATTTATGATCTCGTTCTTTATGCCTAAATCTTGGACCCATTTTAATCTTATCTTAGTATGTGGTGTTAAATGTGGATCCATACCTAGTTTCTGCCATACTAATTTCCAGTTTTCCCAGCAGTTTTTGTTAATTAATGAATTCTTATCCCAAAAGTTGGGATCTTTGGGTTTGTCAAACACTAGATTGCTATTTTTATTCACTGTCTTGCCCTGTGAACCTAACCTATTCCACTGATCAACTAGTCTATTTCTTAGCCAATACCAAATGGTTTTGGTGACTGTTGCTTTATAATGTAGTTCTAGATCAGGTAAAGCTAGGCCACCTTCATTTAATTTTTTTTTTCATTACTTCTCTTGAAATTCTCGACCTTTTGTTGTTCCATATGAATTCTGTTTTTTCTTTTTCTTTTTCTAGGTCATTAAAATAGTTTCCTGGGAGTCTGATTGGTATAGCATTAAATAAATAGATTAGTTTAGGGAGTATTGTCATCTTAATTATATTCGCTAGGCCTCTCCTAGAGCACTCAATGTCTTTCCAATTATTTAAATCTGACTTTATTTTTGTGGCAAGTGTTTCATATTTTGCTCATATAATTCCTGACTTTCCTTTGGTAGATATATTCCCAAATATTTTATACTATCGACCGTTATTTTGAATGGAATTTCTCTTTGTATCTCTTGCTCTTGGATTGTGTTGGTAATGTATAAAAATGCTAAGGATTTATGTGGATTTATTTTGTATCCTGCAACTTTGCTAAAGTTCTGAATTATTTCTAATAGCCAATAATTTGTGAAATGGAAAAAAATTCCATAGAGCAAAACAATTCATTTAAAAAGTCAATTGGACATATACAAAAAGAAGTAAAAAAAGCTAATTAAGAAAATAACTCATTAAAAATCAGAACTGAACAAATAGAAATGAATGATTCATTGAGACATCAAGAATAAGTCAAGCAAAACCAAAAAAATGAAAAATTAAAGAACAATGTTAAATATCTTCTCGGAAAAACGACAGACCTGGAAAAAAGATCTAGGAGAGATAATCTGAGCATTATTGGACTTCCCAAAAATTATGATTAAAAAAAGAGCCTAGATACTATATTACAGGAAATCATCAAAAAGAACTGCCCAGATGTAATAGAATCAGAAGGTAAAATAGGCATTGAAAGAATTCATCAAAAACCTTCTGAAAAAGACCCTAAAATAAAAACCCCAAGGAATATTGTGGCCAAATTTCAGAACTATCAGACTAAGGAAAAAATATTACACGCAGCCAGAAAAAAAACCAATTGAAATACAAAGGGCCTGGAATCTGATATTTTAAAAGGCAAAAGAACTGTGAATGCAGCCATGAATAAACTACTCAGCTAAGCTGAGAATTTTCTTGCATGGAAGCAGATGGACATTTAATGAAACAGTTGAATTCCAATTGTTTCTAAGGAAAAAAACCAGGTCTAAACAAAAAACTTGATCTCCAACCATAGGACTCAAGAAAAGCAGAAAAAGTGAAAAGGAACTCTTGAGAAATGTATTTTTGTTGTGGATATATATAAACACTACATGTATAATTTGATTTTACTGATATAACATAAAAAGGAAAGTGGAAATGGAAAGGGAACAGTGCCAGAAAAAGTGGGAAAGGGGGATAAAAAGAGGGAAAATACATCCCATAAAGAGGCAAAGGAAGCCTATCATATCTGAGAGAATTTAGAGAGGGGGAGGAACATTGTGGGAATCTTACTCTCATCAGAGTTGGCTCAAAGAGAAAATAATTGACATATTTGTTTTACAGAGAATTTTCTCTTACCTCATTAAAAAGGGGGAGAAGAAAAGGGAAAAGGAAAAGGAGAATAATAAAGGAAGGGTACAAGAAAGGGGAAGAGATTCAAAGGAAGGAAGGAGGGACTGACACAAGAGGGGCCCATAAGATTAATACTGGGAAAGGATCTTAGTGGGGGCAAGAAAAAGAAAAGCATAATCTGCAGATAATAAGATGGCAGGAAATAAAGAATTAGTCATTTTAACTGTAAATGTGAATGGTATGAACTCTCCTATCAAGTGGAGGTGGATAGCAGACTGGATCAAAAATCAGAACCCTACAATATGTTGTTTACAGGAAACACATTTAAAACAGGGAGATCCATATAGAGTAAAGGTAAAAGATTGAAGCAGAATCTACTATGCTTCAGGTGAAGTCAAAAAAGCAGGGGTAGCCATCCTAATCTCAGACCAAAAAAAAGCAAAAATTGATCTAATTAAAAGAAATAAGGGAGGAAACTATATCTTGCTAAAGAGTAGCATAGACAATGAAACAATATCAATACTAAACATATATGCACCAAGAGGTATAGCATGTAACTTCCTAAAGGAGAAGTTCAGAGAGTTGCAAGAAGAAATAGACAGCAAAACTATAACAGTGAGAAATCTCAATCTTTCACTCTCAGAATAGATAAATCAAACCACAAAACAAAAAAGAAAGAAATTAAAGAGGTAAATAGAATATTAGAAAAACTAGGTATGATAGAGCTTTGGAGAAAACTGAATGGTGACAGAAAGGAGTACACTTTCTTCTCAGAAATTCATGGACCCTACACAAAAATTGATCATATATATTAGGACATAAAGACCTCAAAATTAAATGCAGGGGGGCATCTAGGTGGCGTAGTGGATAGAGCACAAGCCCTGAATTCAGGAGGACCTAAGTTCAAATCTGGTCTCAGACATTTAACACTTCCTAGTTGTGTGATCCTGGGCAAGTCACTTAACCCCAGCCTCAGGAGGAAAAAAAAAAAGTGAAAAAAAATTAAATGCATTCTTTTTAGATCATGATGCAATAAAACTACATTAAACAGGAAGTTAGGGCTAAATAGACCAAAAACTAATTGGAAACTAAATAATCTCATCTTAAAGAATGATTGCGTGAAACAGCAAATTATAGACACAATTAATAATTTCACTCAAGATAATGACAATTATGAGACATTGTGGGATGCAGCCAAAGCAGTAATAAGGGGAAATTTTACATCTTTAGAGGCTTACTTGAATAAAATAGAGAAAGAGAAGATCAATGAGTTGGACTTGCAAATTAGAAAGCTAGAAAAAGACCAAATTAAAAACCCCCAATCAAATACTAAACTGAAATTCTAAAATTAGAAAAAGAAATTAATCATATTGAAAGTAAAAAAAAAATCTATTGAACTACTAAATAAAATTAAGAGTTTGTTTTATGAAAAAAACAATAAAATAGATAAACCTTTGGTAAATCTGATTAGAAAAAGGAGAAAAGAAAATCAAATTGTTAGTCTTAAAAAGGAAAAGAGAACTTTCCACCAATGGTGAGGAAATTAGAGAAATAATGAGTTACTTTGCCCAACTTTAGGCCCATAAATTTGATAACCTAAGTGAAATGGGTGACTACCTCCAAAAATACAGGCTTCCCAGATTAACACAGGAGGAAGTAAATTGCTGAAATAGACCCATTTCAGAAAAAGAAATAGAACAAGCTATTAATCAATTCCATCAGAAAAAATCCCCAGGACCAAATGGATTTACATGTAAATTCTACGAAACATTTAAAGAACAATTTGCCCCAATGCTGTATAAACTCTTTGAAAAAATACGGAATGAAGTAGTCCTACAAATTCCTTTTATGACACAAACATGGTATTGATACCTAAACCAGGTAGGTTGAAAACAGAGGAAGAAAATTATGGACCAATCTCCCTAATGAATATTGATGCTAAAATCTTAAACAAGATATTAGCAAAAAGACTACAGAAAATCATTCCCAGGATAATACACCATGATCAAGTAGGATTTATACCAGGAATGCAGGGCTGATTCAATATGAGGAAAACTATCAGTATAATTGGCCATATTAATAACCAAATTAACAAAAACCATATGATCATCTCAATAGATGCAGAAAAAACACTTGATAAAATCCAACATCCATTCCTATTAAAGACACTTGAAAGCATAGGAATAAATGAACTTTTCCTTAAAATAATCAGTAGAATCTATTTAAAACCATCAGTAAGCATCATATGTAATGGGGATAAACTGCAACCATTCCCAGGAGTGAAACAAGGTTGCCCACTATCACCATTACTATTCAATATTGTATTAGAAATGCGAGCTTTGGCAATAAGAGTTGAGAAAGATATGAAAGGAATTAGAGTAGGTAATGAGGAAAGTAAATTGTCACTCTTTGCTGATGATTTGATGGTATACTTAGAGAACCCCAGATATTCTACTAAAAAGCTATTAGAAATAATTCACACCTTTAGCAAAGTTGCAGGATACAAAATAAACCCACATAAGTCATCAGCATTCTTATAGATCACCAACAAAATCCAACACTTAAGAGTTACAAAGAGAAATTCCATTTAAGATAACTACCAATATTATAAAATATTTAGGAATCTATCTGCCAAGGGAAAATCAGAAACTGTATGAGCAAAACTACAAAACATTCTCCACACAAATTAAGTCTGATGTAACCAATTGGAAAAATATTAAAAGGCAAACAAATATAACAAAAATGACAATTCTACCTAAACTAATCTATTAATTCTATACCAATCAGACTCCCAAAAAACTATTTTAATGAACCTAGAAAAAATAACAACAAAGTTCATATGGAAAAACAAAAGGTCGAGAATTTCAAGGGAATTAATGAAAAAAAAAAATCAAATGAAGGTGGCCTAGCTGTATCTGATCTAAAACTATATTATAAAGCAGCAGTCACCAAAACCATTTGGTATTGGCTAAGAAATAAGACTACTTGATCAGTGTACTAGGTTAGGTTCAAAGGACAAAACAATCAATAACTTTAATAATCTAGTGTTTGACAAACCCAAAGACCCCAGCTTTTGCAATAAGAACTCAATGTTTACAAAAATTGCTGGAAAAATTGGAAATTAGTATGACACAAACTCGGCATTGACCCGAGCATTTTCTGCCAGGAAAGAAGATGGACATTTAATGAAACAGGTGAATTCCATTGGTTTCTAATGAAAAAACCAGAGCTAAACAAAGAAAAAATTGACCTCTAATTATAGATCTCAAGAGAAGTCAAAAAAGGTAAAAAGAACTCTTGTGAACTGTATTTCTGTTATGGACATACATAAAGAGTGCACGTATAATTTTATTTTATTGATATAATATAAAAAGGGAAATGGAAGTAGAAAGGGGATAGTATCAGAAAAAGGGAAAAGGGGAGATAAAAAGAGGAAAATTACATCCCACAAAGAGGCAAAGGAAACCTATCATATCTGAGGGAATTTAGGGAGGGGGAGGAACATTGTGTGAATCTTACTCTTATCAGATTTGGATCAAATTGAAAATAATTGACATATTTGGTTTACAGAGAAACTTCTCTCACCTCATTAAAAAGTGGGAGAGGAAAAGGGAAAAGGAAAAGAGTAATAAGGAAAGGTATAAGAAAGGGGAAGGGACTCTAAGGGTGTGGGAGGGATTCTAAAAAGGGAATGCTGCATGAGGCAAGTGGTACACATAAGTTTAATGCTTGCAAGGGGGTAAAGGGGTGGGAAGAAAAAGAAAAACATAATCTGGGGATAAGAAGATGGCAGGAATTACAGAATTAGTAATTTTAACTGTAAATGTGAATGGGATGAATTCTCCCATAAAACTTAGCCAGATAGCAGACTAGATCTAAAGCCAGAATCCTACAATATGTTGTTTACAGGAAACACATGTAAAGCAGGGTGATACATATAGAATGAAGATAAAAGGCTGGAGCAGAAACTATTATGCTTCAGGTGAAGTAAAAAAAGCAGGTTAGCCATCTTTATTTCAGATCAAGCAAAAGCAAAAACTGATCTAATTAAAAGAGATAAGGAAGGAAACTATATCTTGCTAAAGGGTAGCACAGACAATGAAGCAATATCAATACTAAAATATATGCACCAAGTGATATATCATCTAACTTCTTAAAGGAGAAGTTAAGAGTTGCAAGAAGAAATAGAAAGCAAAACTGTAATAGTGGGAGATTTCAATATTGCACTTTCAGAATTAGTTAAATCAAACTACAAAACAAATAAGAAAGAAGTTAAAGATGTAAACAGAATATTAGAAAAGTTAGGGATGATAGACCTTTGGAGAAAATTGAATGGAGACAGAAAGGAGTACACTTTCTTCTCAGCAGTTCATGGAACGTATACAAAAGTTGACCATACATTAGAACATAAAGACCTCAAAAATTAACTGCAGAAAGGCAGAAATAGTAAATGTATTTTTTTTTATTAATTATACTTTTTATTTACCGGATATATGCCTTGGTAATTTTACAACATTGACACTTGCCAAGCTTTTAGTTCCAATTTTTCCCCTCCTTCCCTCCTTCCCCAGATGGCAGGTTGACCAATACATGTTAAATATGTTAAAGTATAAATTAAATACAATATATGTATACATGTCAAAACAGTTGTTTTGCTGTAGAAAAAGAATCAGATTTTGAAATAGTGTATAATTAGCCTGTGAAGGAAATCAAAAATGCAGGTGGACAAAAATAGAGGAATTGGGAATTCTATGTAGTTGTTCATAGTCATCTCTCAGAGTTCTTTCACTGAGTGTAGCTGGTTCAGTTCATTACTGCTCTATTGGAATTGATTTGGTTCATCTCATTGTTGAAGATGGCCACATCTGTTAGATTTAATCATCATGTAGTATTGTTGTTGAAGTATACAACAATCTCCTGATCCTGCTCATTTCACTCAGCATTAGTTCATGTAAGTCTCTCCAGGTCTTTCTGAAATCATCCTCCTGGTCATTTCTTCCAGAACATAGTATTCCATAATATTCATATACCACAATTTATTCAGCCATTCTCCAGTTGATGGACATCTACTCAGTTTCCAGTTTCTGGCCACTACAAAGAGGGCTGCCACAAACATTCTTGCACATACATGTCCCTTTCCCTTCTTTTAAGATTTTTTTTGGGATATAAGCCCCATAGTATCACTGCTGAGTCAAAGAGTATGCACAGTTTGATAACTTTTTGAGCATAGTTCCAAATTGCTCTCCCAAATGGATGTATTTACAGTTCCACCAACAATGTATCACTGTCCCTGTTTTCCCATATCCCCTCTAACATTGCGCATTATCTTTCCCTATCATTTTAGCCAATCTGACAGGTGTGTAGTAGTATCTCAGAGTTGTCTTAATTTGCATTTCTCTGATCAGTAGTGATTTGGAACACTCTTTCATATGAGTGGAAATAGTTTCAATTTCTTCATCTGAGAATTGCCTGTTCATATCCTTTGACCATTTATCAACTGGAGAATGGCTTGATTTCTTACAAATTAGAGTCAATTCTTTATATATTTTGGAAATGAGGCCTTTATCAGAACCTTTGACTTCAAAAATGTTTTCCCAGTTTATTGTTTCCCTTCTAATCTTATTTACATTAGTTTTGTTTGTACAAAAACTTTTCAATTTGATATAATCAAAGTTTTCTACTTTGTGATCAATAATGATCTCTAGTTCTTCTTTGGACATAAATTGGTTCCTCTTCCACAAGTCAGAGAGGTAAACTATCCTATGTTCCTCTAATTTATTTATAATCTCATTCTTTTTGCCTAGATCATGAACCCATTTTGACCTGATTTTGGTGTATAGTCTTAAGTGTGAGTCAGTGCCTAGTTTCAAGATCAAGACTTTCAAAGAACTAATGAAAAAAAAATCAAATGAAGGTGACCTAGCTGTACCAGATCTAAAACTATATAATAAAGCAGTGGTCACCAAAACCATTTGGTATTGACTAAGAAATAGACTAGTTTTGATCAGTGGAATAGGTTAGGTTCACAGGACAAAATCGTCAATAATTTTAATAATCTAGTGTTTGACAAACCCAAAGGCTCCAGCTTTTGGTATAAGAATTCACTGTTTGAAAAAAACTGCTGGGCAAATCAGAAATTCATATGGCAGAACCTAGACATTGACCCACACTTAATACCATACACCAAGATAACGTCAAAATGGGTCCAAGATTTAGGCATAAGGAATCAGATTATAAATAATTTAGAAGAACATAGGGTAGATTACCTCTCAGACTTGTGGAGGAGGAAGGAATTTTTGAGCAAAGAAGAACTAGAGATTGTAATTGATCACAAAATGGAAAATTTTGTTTATACAAAATTAAAAAGCTTTTGTACAAACAAAACTAATGCAGACAAGATTAGAAGGGAAACAATAAACTGAGAAAACATGTTTAAAGTCAAAGGTTCTGATAAAGGCCTCATTTTCAAAATATATAATTGACTCTAATTTGTAAGAAATCAAGCCATTCTCCAATTGATAAATGGTCAAAGGATATGAACAGACAATTCTCAGATGAAGAATTTGAAACTATTTCTAGCCATATGAAAAGATTTTCTAAGTCATTATTAATCAGAGAAATACAAATTAAGACAACTCTGAGATACCACTACCCACCTGTCAGATTGGCTAGGATGACTGGAAAAGATAATGCTGAATGTTGGAGTGGATGTGGGGAAACCGGGGCACCGATATATTGTTGGTGGAACTGTGAATGCATCCAGCCATTCTGGAGAATGATTTGGAACTATGCTCAAAAAGTTATCAAACTGTGCATACTGATCAAGCAGTGCTAGTACTGGGCTTATGATCCAAAGAGATCTTAAAGGAGGAAAAGGAACCTGTATGAGCAAGAAGGTTCATGGCAGCCCTCTTTGTAGTGACAGAAACTGGAAACTGAGTGGATGCCCATCAATTGGAGAATGGCTGAATAAATTGTGTCATATGAATGTTATGGAATAATATTGTTTTGTTAGAAATGACCAGCAGGATGAATACAGAAAGTCCTGGAGAGACTTACATGAACTGATGCTGAGTGAAATGAGCAGGACCAGGAGATCATTATATACTTCAACAACGATTCTATACGATGATCAGTTCTGATGGATGTGGCTCTCTTCAACAATGAGATGAACCAAATCAGTTCCATTTGTTCTATAATGAAGAGAACCTGCCATACCCAGTGAAGGAACTCTGGGAAATGAGTGTGAACTACTACATAGCATTTCTGCTCCCTCTGTTTTTGTCCACTTACATTTTTGATTTCCTTTTCAGGTTCATTTTACTTTAGTTCTAAGTCCACGTTTTCTTGTGCAGCAAAATAACTATGGTTATGTATACATATATTGTAGTTAATATATACTTTCACATATTTAACATGTATTGGTCTACTTGCCATCTGGGGGAATGGGGGGGAAGTAGGGGAAAAGTCAGAAAAATAACCCATGCATATATCTTATAAAGAAAAAGCTATAATAAAAATAATAAAGCTTATTGGAAACAGAGTAGGGATCCAAATAAATCATCTTTCACGAGATTTTGTTTCAAATAAACCTGAACTCAATAAATTTAACTTATAAGAGCCAACATCATAGACTAATTTCAAGGGACTAAATAAGGAAAAATATTCATGTAAATATAAATCATGTGTCTAAAATTGACATTAGTAATTGAGTAGTCCAAAAGATTGAGGTAGAGATGAGTATTATGTGACACTAAAAAGTAAAATTGTCTAAGAAAAGGCAAAAAATATTAATTATCCTATATGAATAAGATTTGAGCAAGGACCAAAACAAAAGGACTCTGAATGGGGAATTGGACTGGTAGTTCTGAAAACCTACTTGCATCAGGAATGGATTAAAGAGGAAGTAAGAAACCAAGAAGAGTATAAAAACTATACTCCAAAAACTATAAAGAAAAGGGGAAGGGGGAAGGGAGAAGGAGGAAGAGGGAAGGGGAAAGGGAATAGGATAAGGTAGGGTATTATAAGAACGGTATATAGACATATGGAAATGGGACAAAGGTATGTAGATTAATGGGAAAGGGAAAGATTAAAAGGAAAGGGAAATAGGATAAAGTGGGGTACAGAAGGGTGTTTAATGAGAGTGGGAGAAAGTGTGTAGATTAATAGGATAAAGACAGAGTTGGGAAGGAGAAAATAAGAAAGGGATGTATAGATGAGAGTTGTTGAGGTTAAGTAATATTGCAAGGCAAGTTAACAAGTAAAGTAAGAAGTGTTAGCCAGGATAGGAAACAGAAGACATACACAGACATAACAATGTAGAGTAGAATTTATTAGAAAATAATAGGGGTAGTTATCACTGATTCCAAAGTCAAATGTAATGTCGTGTCCATGTGTGTGCGTATATATATGTATATGTATAAATGTATATGTATGTGCCACTTTGTGTATGTGGATATGGATATATTTTCGTGTGTGTCTGTATATATACATAAAATCATCTGTGCTTGATTGATGGGGGGGAGAAAAAAATAAAGCTTGGGAGAGATGAGAGGGAGAAAAAATTATAAAGTAAAAAGTGCATAGCAGAGAAAAGTTACAAGGAAGCAAAGTTGGACATGTAAATATGGCTTATGTTAAATACACTTTATTTTTTATACACATTATACACACACACACACACACACACACACACACATATATATATATATATATATATATATATATATATATATATATATATATATATATATATATATATATATATATATATACATTTATACACATATTTTTGAAATAGAAATTTCTTACATATTTTGAATTCTTCCCAATGTTCTGCTGGGCACATATTTTTTCTTTTTCTGTCTCTTCTATTTTGCTTTTTCTTTACTTTGCATTTAAGTTTTAAATACATTAAAAAAAGAAAATATTCTGTCTGTTCAAAAAAAAAGCAATCAGTGTTTTAGAGAAATATGGTAAGGTTTATATGAACAGAAGCAAAATAAAGTGAGAAGAACTAGAAAAACGTAGCACACAGTGACAGTAAAGTCATGATAAACTGAAGGCTTGGATTATTTTGATCAATATCAAATATAGAACTGAGTCAAATTCATAAAAATATGAGTTTTAGTCATTCTTATACACTAAGTTGAGGAAAAGACGCCCATTTGCTTCTGTACAGAATGGTTTCCTTACATGACATAGAAGTGAAATCACAGGTCTAGTTCCTATATTAAATTGGGCATTCTTGTACATTGTTCCCATCATCAAATTGTAATTGGTCAAGTTTATTTTCATTGTGGCCTTCTATTTGCTGTCAATACACTGTTCCTGATCTTTAACTCTTCTCCCAGATTCCCAGCTATCTTCTTTTTTTTTCTTGTTCCGAAGTTCTGTTTTATTTATTTATTTTTTTGACATTACATATTCATAGGTTTTTTTTTTTTTTTTTTTTTACAACATTATCCCTTGAACTCCCTTCTGTTCCAAATTTTTCCCCTCCTTCTCTCCACCCCTCCCCTAGATGGCAGGCATTCCCATACATATTAAATATCTTATAGTATATCCTAGGTACAATATATATGTGCAGAACCGAATTTTGTTGTTGTTGTTGTTGCAAAGGAAGAATTGTATTCGGAAGCTAAAAATAATCTGGGAAGAAAAACAAAACAAAACAAAACAAAACAGTGCTCACAGTTTATACTCATTTCCCAGTGTTCCTTTTCTGGATGTAGCTGATTCTGTCCATTATCGATCAAGTGGAATTGGATTAGCTCTTCTCTATGTTGAAGATATAGACTTCCATCAGAATACATCCTCATACAGTATCATTGTTGAAGTGTATAATGATCTCCTGGTTCTGCTCGTTTCACTTAGCATCAGTAGATGTAAGTCTCTCCAAACCTCTCTGCATTCTTCCTGTTGGTCATTTCTTACAGAACAATAATATTCCATAACATTCATATACCATAATTTACCCAACCAATCTCCAATTGATGGACATCCATACATTTTCCAGTTTCTAGCCACTATGAAAAGGGCTGCCACAAACATTTTGGCACATACAGGTCTGTAAGGGCCCTTTAAATGGGCTGCGCCACAGCGCATCATTGAAGCCCGGAAGTAATTTCTGTGGATATTAGGACTGCCTTGTAGGTGGGATCCTGTCCATTTTGAGATAGCTTCTTAATGGGTGACTTTCTCTCTGATTGGCTGTGTGTGTGACCTCACAGGCCCTATGTAAGCCCACTGCAGGCAGCAGTCATCCTCTTTAACCTGGCTCTCTTCACCCTGGCTTCCTAGCCTGGGTGGCCAAGCCAAGATGGATAGCCAAAAGAGGTAAGGGTTTTGGTAGTGAACACGTGGGTCTTCTGACCAGGTGTTCACTTGGGAACCAACAAGTCAGGGCATCAGTCAGAGGATTATGTGAGTAGGTATAATAAAGGCTTTTAAGATTACACGTGGTTGTTCTTGAGTGCGCTACCGGTTATTAAGCTATAGATTCAAGAGATTGTGGCCAGAGACCTTAGAAGGCCTCAGAGGAAGCGAGCCGGGTAGAGTTCACACTGCTAAGCACAGTGGTCAAAGGTACTCTGGTGGGTCTAGGACAGACTAGTAATTGTAACTGCCAGGAGAGCACGTTACAAATGGCGCTCAACGTGGACGCATCAGGAATTATCAGGTTTTGAAAATATTTAATATTCAGAATTAAGATTCTAAATATCTGGCGATATTTACTCCTTCTAATTGCCAGAATCCTGGCAAAGTCCTAACGAGTTACAAATATCATCCTCCTCTGAAGCAATGGAAACAGGTAAAGCTGAAAACACTACCAAGTATGCTGATCCTGCTGCAGTCTCTATCTTGAACTTTCTTCTCCAACTCACATGTACTATCTGTTGGACATTTTGACCTGCATGCCCAATTGCACCAGAACCTCAACGTGTCCAAAACAGGATCTGTTCTTTGTCCCACACCCTCTGCCCTCTTCTGAAATTGCCTTTTCTGTCACCCAGGTGTCATCCACCACTCTTCCCTTTGCTTAGCCCACATAGCATCTATTGACTGAGGCATCTTTTCATTCCTTACTCAACAACATTTTCCCGCAGATGTTTTCTTTTCTTCACTCCCATAGCCAACAAGCTGGTCATCCTGTCCACCTGTCTCCTAAGCTCTTCTGATAGCCTCATTGTTCCCTTCCGGATATGCCTTCGGACGTTCTTTTTCTATACTCTCTATCAGGCATATTCTAGTTGATGTACTTTTGATCCTCCCTCTTTCAATTAATGTTTGGAGTATCTTCCTCATTTAATACAGTGACTGATAGAAGAAGAAGTATTACTATATGTTTGTTAATTGATTCTCACCATGGGGAAGTGTTCCCTTTTTTTTCACCATCTTGAAGGGCAAAGATTTCCTGAGGGGGAAAAAAAATTGTCAATCAATAAATACTCAGCTTTGCTTCCAATAACTACCCCATCTTCCCAGCTAAAGGAGCAGCAAGCCGTCCAAGAAGGTTCTAAGAGCTCATTGGGCACAGCCCCGCTGTTGCCTTTCATTGTCTTCTTAGGTTTTAACTGCAGAGCCAGACTCAACACAATTGATAAAAAGGATCCATTCCTACGGTCCCATCCTTGTTTCTTCCTTTCTCCATCCCTTCTTTTGGGTCTCCTCCTCATTAAAAGAAATCCAAAGGCAGCAAGTGAGAAACTCCATTGTATCACAATACAAATAAAAGTTGAAACCTTGTAGGCAGAGTGTCTGTCAGTATAAAGAAGAATCTATCAAGTTCATCTGTTTGCTGTGGTGGGTGGGTACCTTCTATCAGGTGCTCAAAGCACACAATTTCTGAGAATAATTACAATATTTTGTGATTTCACATCATCCCATGTGCCTGTCAGGCTTACAGTCCACTGGCTCTTATCCCTGTTTGTTCTTGCCCAGAAGAGTTCTCTCCTATTTCTGTTCTCAAATCCACAAGCCCTAAGGGCAACAATGTGGATCAGACAGGGCAGAAATAGAGGCTGGAAAGTCCTAAACTACACTTGTACCCTGCTTCCACCTTTCTTAACACTTTCAGTGCCTTGAAGCACTGCAGGTCACTAAGAAGTAATGAAAGATTGTCTACCCGAGTACAGGGAGAAAGGGATTTTCCATACTTACATTGGATACCTACAGTACAATGAACAACCGGGTCCACCCTCTCCAAGTAAAAAAAAAAAAAATGGGATAGATATACATTTTGAGATTCCAAAGAATTTGTTTTGTGACTTTAAAATATGCTTTGGAGAAAGATGCTATCGACTGTTATTTTGAATGGAATTTCTCTTTGTATCTCTTGCTGTTGGATTGTGTTGGTAATGTATAAAAATCCTGAGGATTTATGTGGATTTATTTTGTATCCTGCGACTTTGCTAAAATTCTGAATTATTTCTAATAGCTTTTTAGCAGAGTCTTTGGGGTTCTCTAAGTATACCATCATGTCATCTGCGAAAAGTGACAATTTGATTTCTTCATTTCCTACTCTAATTCCTTGGATCTCTTTCTCGGCTCTTATTGCCAAGGCTAGAGTTTCTAGTACTATATTGAATAGTAATGGTGATAGTGGGCAACCTTGTTTCACTCCTGATCTTACAGGGAAAGGTTCTAGTTTATCACCATTACATATGATGTTTACTGAAGGTTTTAAATATATGCTCCTTATTATTTTAAGGAATAGTCCATTTATTCCTATACTCTCAAGCGTTTTTAGTAGGAATGGATGTTGGATTTTATCAAATGCCTTTTCTGCATCGATTGAGATGATCATATGGTTTTTATTAATTTGATTATTAATATGGTCAATTATACTAATAGTTTTCCTAATATTAAACCAGCCCTGCATTCCTGGTATAAATCCCACTTGGTCATAGTGTATTATCCTGGGGATGATTTTCTGAAGTCTATCTTATTTAAGATTTTAGCATCAATATTCATTAAGGAAATTGGTCTATAGTTTTCTTTCTCAGTTTTCGATCTACCTGGTTTAGGTATCAGTACCATGTCTGTGTCATAGAAGGAATTTGGTAGGACTCCTTCAATCCCTATTTTTTCAAATAGTTTACATAGCATTGGAGTTAGTTGTTCTTTAAATGTTTGGTAGAATTCACCTGTAAATCCATCTGGTCCTGGGGACTTTTTCTTAGGAAGTTGGTTAATAGCTTTCTTTTTCTGAGATGGGACTATTTAGACTACTTGCTTCTTCCTCTGTTAATCTGGGCAAGCTATATTTTTGAAGGTATTCTTCCATTTCATTTAAGTTATCGAATTTATCGGCATAAAGTTGAGCAAAGTAGCTCCTAACTATTGTTCTAATTTCCTCTTCATTAGTGGTGAGTTCAACCTTTTCATTTTCAAGACTATCAATTTCCTTTTTCTCTTTCCTTTTTTTAATCAGGTTTACTAAGGGTTTGTCTATTTTGTTGGTTTTTTCATAAAACCAACTCTTAGTTTTATTAATTAATTCAATAGTTTTTTTACTTTCAATTTTATTAATCTCACCTTTTATTTTTTGAATTTCAAGTTTTGTGTTTGTCTGGGGGTTTTTAATTTGTTCCTTTTCTAGCAATTTTAGTTGTAAACCCAATTCGTTGGCCCTCTCTTTCTCTATTTTATGCAGGTAGGCCTGTAGAGATATAAAACTTCCCCTAATTACTGCTTTGGCTGTATCCCACACATTTTGGTATGATGTCTCATTATTGTCATTTTCTTGGGTGAAGTCATTAATTATGTCTATGATTTGCTGTTTTACCCAATCATTCTTTAGTATAAGATTATTTTGTTTCCAATTATTTTTTGGTCTATTTTCCCCTGGCTTTTTATTAAATGTTATTTTGATTGCATTATGGTCTGAAAAGGATGCATTTACTATTTCTGCCTTACTGCATTTGATTTTGAGGTTTTTATGCCCTAGTATATGATCAATTTTTGTATAGGTTCCATGAACTGCTGAGAAGAAAGTATATTCCTTTCTGTCTCCATTTAGCTTTCGCCAAAGATCTATCATATCAAACTTTTCTAGTATTCTATTTACCTCTTTGACTTCTTTCTTATTTATTTTGTGGTTTGATTTATCTAATTCTGATAGTGCAAGGTTGAGATCTCCCGCTATTATAGTTTTGCTATCTATTTCCTCTTGCAGCTCTCTTAATTTCTCTTTTAAGAATTTAGATGCTGCACCACTTGGTGCATACATGTTTAATATTGATACTGCTTCACTATTGATGCTTCCCTTTAGCAGGATATAATGCCCTTCCTTATCTCTTTTAATTAGATCAATTTTTGTTTTTGCTTGATCTGAGATGAGGATGGCTACTCCTGCTTTTTTGGTTTTGCCTGAAGCATAATAGATTCTGCTCCACCCTTTTACTTTTAGTTTGAATGTCTCATCCTGTTTCAGGTGTGTTTCCTGTAAACAACATATTGTAGGATTCTGACTTTTAATCCAGTCTGCTAACTGCTTCCTCTTTATGAGGCAGTTTGCCCCATTCACATTTATGGTTAGAAGGACTAATTCTATATTGCTTGCCATCCTATTAACCCCTGCTTATGCTTTTCCCCTTTCCTTCCCTTTTACCCTCCTATCCAGTATTAAACTGGTAAACACCACTTGCTTTTCACAGCCCTCCCTTTTTAGGATCCCTCCCCCACCTTAAAGATCCTCCCCTTATTTTACCCCTTTTCCTCGAAGTTACTGTATTCCCTTCCCCTTAGCTTACTCCTTCCCTTTCACTTTTCAATGAAGTGGAAGAAGTTTCACCATAAATCGAATATGTCTATTGATACACGCTATGTTCATCTCCCTCCTTTCTTTCTCTCAGATATAATAGGTTACCTTTGCCTCTTCATGAGATGTAGTACCACCACTTTATACTTTTTTATGATATAATCTCCTTTCCACCTCTAGTTTCTAAGACAAATTGTACATATGTTCTTTACATATTTTTTTGACAGAAGTATAGTTCTCAAGATTTCTTTTTACCTTTTTTAGAAGTCTCTTGAGTTCTGTATTTGAAGATCAAACCTCTTATGTAGGTCTGTTTTTTTCATCAAAAATAGATGGAATTCATTTATTTCGTTAAATGTCCATCTTCTTCCCTGGAAAACGATGCTCATTCTTGCTGGGTAAGTTATTCTTGGCTGCATACCAAGTTCCTTAGCCTTTCGGAATATCATGTTCCAGGCCCTGCGTTCTTTTAATGTGGATGCTGCTAGATCCTGTGTTATCCTTATTGTGGATCCTCCATATCTGAATTGTTTTTTTCTAGCAGCTTCCAATATCTTTTCCTTTGTCTGATGGTTCTTGAACTTGGCCACTATATTTCTTGGCGTTTTGATTTTAGGGTCCCTTTCAGTAGGTGATCGATGAATTTTCTCAATGTCTATTCTACCCTCTGTTTCCAAAACGTCTGGGCAGTTCTCTTTGATAATTTCCTCGAAAATGGTGTCCAAGCTCTTTTTTTCCTCCCATTTTTCAGGGAGTCCGATTATTCTCAAATTGTCTCTCCTGGATCTGTTTTCCAGGTCTGTTGTCTTTCTGGTAAGGTACTTGACAGTCTTTTCAATTGTTTAATTTCTCTGGTTTTGCTTGACTCCCTCTTGGTTTCTCCTTGAGTCATTCATTTCTACTTGTTCCAGTCTAATTTTCAATGATGTATTTTCTTCACTCACTTTTTTTATATCTCTTTGTAATTGTCCAATTGAGTTTTTATCTTCTAAGGAATTTTTTTCCATTTTATCCATTTTATTTTTTAGAGAGCTGATTTCTTTTTCCAGCTCACTAATCCTGTTTTCCTTGGAGTTGTTTACCTTTTCCAGCTCACTAATCCTGTTTTCCTTGGAGTTGTTTACCTTTTCCAGCTCACTAATCTTGTTTCTCAATGATTTGATTTCTTTATCCATTCTTTCTTTGAATGCATGGGATGACTTCTCCAGGCTCTCTTGCCAAGCTTCCCTTTCCTTTTCCCATTTCTCTTCCAGCTCTCTTGTGAGAGCCTTTTTGATTTCCTCTATGAGGTTCTTTTGTATTGAGGAGCAGCTTATATCCCTCCCAGGGGATACATCTGGGGACATTCTGTTCCTAGTCTCCTCAGCATTTGAAGTCTGCTCCCTCTCCACACAGAAGCTGTCAATTGTTAGAGCCCTTTTGAATTTTTTGTTCATTTTGTCAGAGTAGTAATCAAAGAAAACAAACTGACAAGAGAAACAATTGGTCTGTTTTGCGGGGGATAGGGCTGGATGTTATTAATGGGCTTCCTCTACAGACTGGGGGTAGGGCAGCAGAGAGCCACTAACAGAACAGCAATGACTGTACTGAGTCTGCGCTCTGAGGCTCTGAGAACGCACCGAGTCAGTCCAGGTGGGGGTTGGGGGTGACCGGGCTCTGAGAGATGCTGGCTTTCTGGGGTTTTAATCTTCACCTCCAGTGTTTACACCCTCTCCACCACTCCTGGCTTGCTGCCAAGACGGAGCATCCACACTGGGGCAAAAGCCCTTTCACAGAAAAGGCAGAGATCACACCCCTCCCCCTCCGGTCTGAGCTGTGTGAGCTGACTGTCTTGCTCTGGCTGCCTGCCCTCAGTCTGCGCCCAGTCTGATTGACCCTCCCCCGAACAAACACAGACCTTTTCTGGCGACTTTCAAGGATGTCTTCTCTTGGTGATAATTTGTGGATTTCTTTCTGGGTCAAGCATTAAGTCAGAGGCTTGTCATGAAGTAAGTTCTGAGAGAAAACGAGGAGCTCAAGCAGCTGTCTGCCTCCACGCCGCCATCTTGGCCGGAAGTCCATGCTTTGGAGAAAGATGGAGGAGGCTCCAGTAGCTTGTCAGAAAAAGTTGAAGAACTTTGATACTGCTCTGTCCCACCTCCTCTCTGGCTAAGGGAATCCCCCAGTGTTTCAGGCTTAAGCTTGATCCCCCAAAGGATGGAAAGAGGACCTGGAGGCAGTCTCGGGGTCACATCAGGGGCAGAGTGAGAGAGGAAATACCTCTCTTCTGTCTTTTTTACTGGACAGCCTTTGCCAGTTTACCATCTCATTTGATCCTTAGATCAACCCTGTGAGGAAATGGAGGCAAAAAGGGCAAACGGTTTGCCTCAGGGACTCTCAACCCTGTCTGAGACTGAATTTGAAACTCAAGTCATCCTGACTCCTAGGTCCATGTCTTTCTTGTACTCAAGAACAGAGGAGCCTCTTCAGGACAACAACAAAATGCCATTTCCTTTGTAGGTGAGTCTCAGATAATTTGAGTTATCTCCTAGGAGGCTACAGATCTCCCTTGTATTGAGGACCTTGAGGACAGAGGAACAAGCTTCTTGTCCATTTCCTATTGCTGACACAAGGAAGGTCTCTCACACTGATCTCTAGAACAGTATCTTCCCACAAAATTACACACCTCCCCCCAAAATACAAACTTCCTCATTCCTCTTCCTACACATATTCAGCTTTCCCCATCCCCAGAATAGTCTGCATCATAGAGCCTCTTACCTGTAAGAGCTCCTCGGAGATAAGAAAAACAAGACAGCCCCCTTAGCTGGTAAAATATTAGGTTGGGCAACGAACACACACAAAACACAAACACGAACACACACAAAACACAAACACAAACACAAAACACAAACACAAACAGGAACACACACACACTCCTACCTTGCCCTCTCTAACTCTCTCTGTCTCTGTCTCCGCCTCACACTCACTCCCCCCCTTACTATCTCAATCTTTTTTCTCTATCTCTATCTTCTCTCTATAGATCTATTTCTATCTTCTCTATATCTATCTCTATCTTCTCTATCTCTATCACTCTAGCTATCACTATCACTATCACTATCACTATCACTATCACTATCACTATCACTGTCTATCACTATCACTATCACTATCACTATCACTATCACTATCACTATCACTATCTATCACTATCACTATCTGTCACTATCACTATCACTATCACTATCTCTCTCTAAATTCTCTATCACTAAAAGAAAAAAACAAAGTAAACAAAAATTCTCTATCACTATATTTTCTATAGCTATCACTATCTTTTCCCTATATCTATATCTATCTTCTCTATATCTATCTCTAACTTTCTATAGCTATCTCTATCTTCTATGTATCTATCTCTATCTTCTCTATATCTATCTCTAACTTTCTATAGCTATCTCTATCTTCTCTATGTTCTTTATATAACTTCTCTATCTCTATATCTTTATATCTACTACCCCTCTCCCTTCCCCCCTCCCTATTTAATCCTCTCTTAAAATCCCCTCCCCTCAAATTCTCCAATCCTCCCCCCACCCTATCCCTCCCCTCCCCTCCCCTCCCCTCTCCTCTCCTCTCCTCTGATCTCCTCTCCTCTCCTCTCCTCTGATCTCCTCTCCTCCCCTCCCCTCCCCTCCCCTCTCCCTCCTCTCCTCTCCTCTCCTCTGATCTCCTCTCCTCTCCTCTCCTCTTCTCTCCTCTCCTCTCCTCTCCTCTGATCTCCTCTCCTCTCCTCTCCTCTCCTCTCCTCTCCTCTCCTCTCCTCTCCTCTGCTCTTTTCTACACTCCTCTCCTCTCCTCTCCTCTCCTCCCACCTCTATCGCTTTCTCTCCCTGTCTCTGGCTCTGGCGCTCTCTCGCTCTTGCTCTCGCTCTCACTCTCGCTCGCTCTTTCTCTCTCACTGTCTCTCCCGCACAGAGCACGGTTGCTGAGACTCCTGGCCTTTTATCCCAGTCATAGATTGTGAGGTAGTGATGACATCAAATGGAACCAATTTTTCTGTTCTATCCATTACCCACAGGATGCTTGGTTACGTTGTTTACCCGTGCCCACAGGATGCTTGGTTATGTTGTTTACTCAACCAAAGCCACTTTGCCTGAATTGGGTTTCCCACAGATTCTCATTAAATCATTTTGTCATCTTCCACCTAAGAGCAGTGGTCCTCAAACTTTTTAAATAGGGGCCCAGTTCACTGACCCTCAGACTGTTGGAGGGCCGGACTGTAGTAAAAACAAAACCTCACACTCTGGTTCAGCCTCTCAGCCCATTTGCCAAAACCCAGAGGGCTGCATAAAGGTCCTCAGCCCACTGCATCTGGCCAGTGGGCCGTACTTTGAGGACCCCTGCCCTAGAGTGTATTTTACCAAAGATTAAAAATATTTCTGTACACTAAACATTTAAATTTCTTGTCTTTATCTGACTGTCCATTAATAAAGAAAAAATGTATTTGCATCTGTCATTCATGGGTAAAGGGAATTGGATATGCTTCTTTGTAAACCTTTTTTTAATTAAAAAAAAAAAAAGCTTTCATGTCTTTTTCTGGTTCAAGTCCATTATAGATAATTTGTCTTTCATTACTGATAAGGTAGCAAAATTGACATCTTCCTCCTTTTTCTCATCTCTATCTTCCCTAAGACTCTTGACCTCCATTCAAATCTTTTGGGCAAACCCCTATTTATTTTTTATTGATTTTTTTTATTTTTAAAACATATGCAAGGAAAAGTTTTTCAACATGGACCCTTGAAAAACCATGTCCAATTATTCCCAACTTCTCCTCACTCCCTTACCTACATGGTGTGCAATCCAATATATGCTAAACATGGTTAAACACATGTTCATTCCAATATAGGCATTCACATTTATACAATGATCTTAATGCAAAAGACAAATGAAATAAAAAAAATTTTTTAAATGGGATAGAAAATAAAATACAAGCAAATCCTAACCAAAAGTGTTAAAATGCTATGTTGTGGTCCACACTTACTTCCCACAGTCCTGTCTCTGGGTGCAGATGACTCTCATCATCACAGATCATTGGCTCAGGCCTGAATCACCTCATTGTTGAAAAAAGCCACCCATGTCCATCAGAATTGATCATCGTACAATCTTGTTGCTGCCGTGTCCTATCATCTTCTGGTTCTGCTCATTTCACTTAGCACCAGTTCATGTAAGTCTCTCCTGGCCTCTCTGACATCACCCTGCTGACTCTCAAACTTCCATTCAACTCTTACACCCTAGGTAGAAAGTCTAGTCTGTCTCTTTCGAAATCATCCTGTGAATCCAACTCAGCCAGTTTGTCAAGGCAGTTGTAGATTTGTTGTGAAAGGGTTCCTTTCAGCCTCTATCATTCCCCTAGCAGTGCTGCAAATCAGCTTGAAAATAAGATGGAAAAGGGCTTGATCAAGTGGGCAATTTTCTCTCCCAATACCCAAAATCCCTGTACCCTCTATATAGTCATTTGACACTGAAGCATATAGTATGTTGTTATAAGTCTTCCCTTGCTACCCTTGATGTTTGACAATAAAAATGTCCCGGTGTTCCATTAATATGCCATGTTCCTTGTGTTTCAAGGAACCTAAGTGTAACGTGCTCTCCTGGCAGTTACAATTACTAGTCTGTCCTAGACCCATCAGAGTACCTTTGACCACTGTCCTTTGCAGTGTGAACTCTACCCGGCTCGCCTCCTCTGAGGCCTTCTAAGGTCTCTGGCCACAATCTCTTGAATCTATAGTTTAATAACCGGTAGCGCACTCAAGAACAACCACGTGTAATCTTAAAAGCCTTTATTATACCTACTCACATAATGCCCTAACTGATGCCCTGACTTGTTGGTTCCCGAGTGAACACCTGGTCAGAAGACCCACGTGTTCACTACTAAAACCCTTACATCTTTTGGCTATCCATCTTGGCTTGGCCACCCAGGCTAGGAAGCCAAGGGGAAGACCAGGTTAAAGAGAGCGATTGCTGCCTGCAGTGGGCTTACATAGGGCCTGTGAGGTCACACACACAGCCAATCAGCGAGAGAGTCACCCATTAAGAAGCTATCTCAATATGGCCAGGATCCCGCCCAAGGGCAGTCCTAATATCCACAGAAATTACTTTCGGGCCTCAATGATGCGCTGTGGTGCAGCCCATTTAAAGGCCCCTTACACCTAAGTTTCTTCACCTATGGGATGGGAATGGATAACAACACTTGCATTTATGAACCATTCTCAGAAAAGCATTCTGTAAACTTTAAAGTTTTATGAAAATGTAAATGATAGTTATTTTCTTTTATTAATATGCTTATTTAAAGCACATCATTAGAGTTATTCAGGTTGATGTCTAAGAATCAGAAGACCTGACTTGAGATCTTAGTTCTGATTCTAACTATGAAAGCCTGGGGAAAGATCCAAAAAGCAACACAATTTCTACAACATCGTCTGCTCAGCTAGAAACTGTGGATAATAAAGAGGATCCTATGCAAGACTGGTGGGAAGAGATAATCAGAGGGTAGATGTATAAATCCTTTGAAATCAAAAGTGAGGTGTGTCTAGGATCTTCATTTCAAGGTAGAGATTCTCACCAGGGTTTCAAAAACAAATACAATCCATCAAGTATCTTACACATATGCAAAGCATCCTTGCTACTCTACAAAATCTTGGAAACTTAGAGTGGGAAGGGCCTTCATTACATTGACCCATGTAGGCCAGTGCTCTCACCTTTTGAGAAGCATCTCCATTGCACTTGAATAACTTGCCTATGACCTTGACAAGCAAGTGAATTGCATTTAAGTAAGGGAGAGCCATCCAAGGTCACCAGCCTCACTATTTCCTCTGGATCCTTCTGGGTCCGTTGCCCAAATGTAGATCAAGAGGATTGGAGATGGCCTTGGAGGAAAGCTTTGTTTTCCTGAGGCAGTTTGACCTGGAGTGGGGCATTGACAGGATTGTTTTCTCTTTCAGTGGGCCTTTGTTGCAATGGTCTCTTGTTGAGTTCCTTACATTGTTAGAGCTATTGTGACCCCACAGACAGTTTTTAACCAGAATGCAAATCCCCCAGCTGATTCATTAGGAATTGAGCTTGAGTTTTGCTCTAACTTTGCCCACCTTTTGGCAACATAATAGAGCTTTTTGCCTCTTGACTTGGAAAAAAGTGTGTCATTAGGATTAGGTAAAAATTGAGACAAAGATGGCTTCTTTCACCAACTGAAGCTCACTCTTTTTTTTTTTATTTAGAATTTTTTTCCACAGTATAGATGCATGAGCAATTTTTTTAATAACATTATCCCTTGTATTCATTTTTTCCAAATTATCCCCCCGTCCCTCCATTCCCTCCCCCCGATGACAGGCAATCCAATACATTTTACATGTGTTACAATATAACCTAGATACAATATATGTGTGTAAATACCATTTTCTTGTTGCACATTAAGTATCACATTCCAAAGGTATAAGTAACCTGGGTAGATATACAGTAGTGCTAACAATTTACATTCACTTCCCAGTGTTCCTTGTCTGGGTATAGTTATTTCTGTCCATCATTGATCAACTGGAAGTGAGTTGGATCTTCTTTATGTTGAAGATATCCACTTCCATCAGAATACATCTTCATACAGCATTGAAGTGTGCAGTGATCTTCTGGTTCTATTCATTTCACTCAGTTGATGTAAGTCTCTCCAAGCCTCTCTGTATTCCTCCTGCTGGTCATTTCCTACAGAGCAATAATATTCCATAACCTTCATATACCATAATTTACCCAACCATTCTCCATTCAACTTCCAGTTTCTAGCTACAACAAAAAGAGCTGCCACAAACATTTTGGCACATACAGGTCCCTTTCCGCTCTTTAGTATTTCTTTGGGATATAAGCAAGCCCAATAACAGCAATGCTGGGTCAAAGGGGATGAACAGTTTGATAACTTTTTGGGCCTAGTTCCAAATTGCTCTCCAGAATGGCTGGATTCTTTCACAACTCCACCAACAATGCATCAGTGTTCCAGTTTCCCCACATCCCCTCCAACATTTGTCATTGTTTGTTCCTGTCATCTTAGCCAATCTGACAGGTGTGTAGTGGTATCTCAGAGTTGTCTTAATTTGCATTTCTCTGATCAGTAGTGATTTGGAACACTCTTTCATATGAGTGGATAGAGTTTCAATTTCATCATCTGAGAATTGTCTGTTCATATCCCTTGACCATTTATGAATTGGAGAATGGTTTGATTTCTTATGAATTAGGATCAGTTCTCTATATATTTTGGAAATGAGACCTTTGTCAGAACCTTTACCTTTAACAATATTTTCCCAATTTGTTACTTCCCTTCTAATCTTGTTTGCATTAGTATTGTTTGTACAGAAACTTTTTAGTTTGATGTAATCAAAATCTTCTATTTTGTGATTAATAATGATCTCTAGTTCTCCTCTGGTCATAAATTCCTTCCTCCTCCACAGGTCTGAGAGGTAGACTATTTTCTGTTTCTCTAATCTATTTAGGATCTCATTCTTTATGCCTAAATCATGGACCCATTTTGATCTCATCTGGGTATATGGTGTTAAGTGTGGATCCATATCTAATTTCTGCCAGACTAATTTCCAGTGTTCTCAACAGTTTTTCCCAAATAATGAATTTTTATCCCTAATGTTGGCATCTTTGGGTTTGTCAAAGATTAGATTGCTATAGATGTACCCTTTTTTGTTCTTTGTATCTAATCTGTTCCACTGATCTACCGGTCTATTTCTTAGCCAATACCAAATGGTTTTGGTGACTGCTGCTATATAATATAGCTTTCGATCAGGTACACTTAGACCACCTTCCTCTGACTTTTTTTTCATTAGTCCCCTTGCAATTCTCGACCTTTTATTCTTCCATATGAATTTTGTTATTTTTTCTAGGTCATTAAAATAGTTTCTTGGGAGTCTGATTGGTATAGCACTAAATCAATAGATTGGTTTGGGGAGTATTGTCATCTTTATTATATTCGCTCGGCCTATCCAAGAGCACTGAATGTCTTTCCAATGATTTAAATCTGACTTTATTTTTGTGGCAAGTGTTTTGTAATTTTTCTCATATAATTCCTGACTATTCTTTGGTAGATGGATTCCCAAATACTTTATACTCTCAACCTTTGTTTGGAATGGAATTTCTCTTTGTATCTTTTGCTGTTGCATTTTGTTGGTGATATATAAAAATGCTGAGGATTTATGTGGATTTATTTTGTATCCTGCCACTTTGCCAAAATTCTGAATTATTTCTAATAGCTTTTTAGTAGAGTCTTTGGGGTTCTCTAAGTATACCATCATGTCATCTGCAAAGAGTGATAGTTTGATTTCCTACTCTAATTTCTTGAATCTCTTTCTCGGCTCATCCTGGGGATGATTTTCTGAAGTCTTTTTGCTAATATCTTATTTAAGATTTTAGCATCACTATTCACTAAGGAATTGGTCTATAGTTTTCTTTCTCAGTTTTCGATCTACCTGGTTTAGGTAGATCGAATCGTATCATGTCTGTGTCATAAAAGGAATTTGGTAGGACTCCTTCAATCCCCATTTTTTCAAAGAGTTAATATAGCATTGGAGTTAGTTGTTCTTTAAATGTTTGGTAGAATTCACATGTAAATCCTTCTGGTCCTGGGGATTTTTTCTTAGGGAGTTGGTTAATAGCTTGTTCTATTTCTTTTTCTGAGATGGGACTATTTAGACTACTTAGTTCTTCCTCTGTTAATCTGGGCAAGCTATATTTTTGAAGGTATTCTTCCATTTCATTTAAGTTATTGAATTTATTGGCATAAAGTTGAGCAAAGTAGCTCCTAACTATTGTTCTAATTTCCTCTTCTTTAGTGGTGAGTTCTCCCTTTTCATTTTCAAGACTAACAATTTGCTTTTAATCTTTCCTTTTTTAAATCAGGTTTACTAAGGGTTTGTCTATTTTGTTGGTTTTTTCATAGAACCAACTCTTAGTTTTATTAATCAATAGTTTTTTCTTTTTTTTTACTTTCAATTTTATTAATCTCACCTTTTAATTTTAGAATTTCAAGTTTTGTGTTTGTCTGGGGGTTTTTAATTTGTTCCTTTTCTAGCAATTTTAGTTGTAAGCCCAATTCGTTGGCCCTCTTTTTCTCTATTTTATGCAAGTAGGCTTGTATAGATATAAAGCTTCCCCTTATTACTGCTTTGGTGGTATCCCACACATTTTGGTATGATGTCTCATTATTGTCATTTTCTTGGGTGAAGTTATTAATTATGTCTATGATTTGCTGTTTTACCCAATCATTCTTTAGTATAAGATTATTTAGTTTCCAATTATTCTTTGGTCTATTTTCACCTGACTTTTTATTAAATGTAATTTTAATTGCATTGTGGTCTGAAAAGGATGCATTTACAATTTCTGCCTTATTGCATTTGATTTTGAGGTTTTTATGTCCTAGTATATGGTCAATTTTTGTAGGTTCCATGAACTGCTGAGAAGAAAGTATACTCCTTTCTGTCTCCATTTAGCTTTCGCCAAAGATCTATCATATCAAACTTTTCTAGTATTCTATTTACCTCTTTGACTTCTTATTTATTTTGTGGTTTGATTTATCTAATTCTGAGAGTGCAAGGTTGAGATCTCCCACTATTATAGTTTTGCTGTCTATTTCTTCTTGCAGCTCTCTTAATTTCTCTTTTAAGAATTTAGATGCTGCACCACTTGGTGGGTATATGTTTAATATTGATACTGCTTCATTATTGATGCTACCCTTTAGTAGGATATAATGCCCTTCTTTATCTCTTTTAATTAGATCAATTTTTTTTTTGCTTGATCTGAGATGAGGATGGCTTCCCCTGCTTTTTTGGCTTTGCCTGAAGCATAATAGATTCTGCTCCACTCTTTTACTTTTAGTTTGAATGTATCACCCTGTTTCAGGTGTGTTTCCTGTAAACAACATATAGTAGGATTCTGACTTTTGATCCCATCTGCTAACTGCTACCTCTTTATGAGGGAGTTTACCCCATTCACATTTATGGTTAGAATGACTAATTCTATCTTGCTTGCCATCCTGTTAAGCCCTGCTTATGCTTTTCTCCTTTCCTTCCCTCTTACCCCTCTACCCAGTATTAAACTTGTGAACACCACTTGCTTTTCACAGCCCTCCCTTTTTAGTATCTCTCCCCACCTTAAAGTTACTTCCCTTATTTTACCCCTTTTCCTCACAATTTCTGTATTCCCTTCCCCTTAGCTTACTCCTTCCCTCTCACTTTTCAATGATGCGGAAGAAGTTTCACCATAAATCGAATATGTCTATTGATACACACTATGTTCATCTCCCTCCTTTCTTTCTCTCAGATATAATAAGTTACCTTTGCCTCTTCATGAGATGTATGTAGTACCATCACTTGACACTTTTTTATGATATAATTTCCTTTCCACCTCTAGTTTCCAGGATAAATTATACATATGTTCTTTACATATTTTTATAACAGAAGTATAGTTCTCAAGATTTCTTTTTACCTTTTTAGAAATCTCTTGAGTTCTGTATTCGAAGATCAAACATTTTATGTAGGTCTGGTTTATTTCATCAAGAATAGATGGAATTCATTTATTTTGTTAAATGTCCATCTTCTTCCCTGGGTAAGTTATTCTTGGCTGCATACCAAGTTCCTTAGCCTTTCGGAATATCATATTCCAGGCCCTTCGTTCTTTTAATGTGGACGCTGCTAGATCCTGGGTTATCCTTATTGTGGCTCCTCCATATCTGAATTGCTTTTTTCTAGCAGCTTCCAGTATTTTATCCTTTGTCTGATGGTCCTTGAACTTGGCCACTATATTTCTTGGCCTTTTGACTTTAGGGTCCCTTTCAGTAGGTGATCGATGAATTTTTTCAATGTCTATTTTACCCTCTGTTTGCAAAACGTCTGGGCAGTTCTGTTTGATAATTTCCTCGAAAATAGTGTCCAAGCTCTTTCTTTCCTCCCATTTTTCAGGGAGTCCGATTATTCTCAAAGTGTCTCTCCTGGATCTGTTTTCCAGGTCTGTTTTCTTCTAATAAGGTACTTGACATTCTTTTCAATTGTTTCATTTCTCTGGTTTTGCTTGACTACTTCTTGGTTTCTCCTTGAGTCATTCATTTCTACTTGTTCAAGTCTAATTTTCAATGCTGTATTTTCTTCACTCACTTTTTTATATCTTTTTGTAATTGTCCAATTGAGTTTTTTTCTTCTATGGAATTTTTTTCCCATTTTATCCATTTTATTTTTTAGAGAGCTGTGTTCTTTTTCTAGCTCACTAGTCCTGTTTTCCTTGGAGTTGTTTACCTTTTCCAGCTCACTAATCCTGTTTTCCTTGGAGTTGTTTACCTTTTCCAATTCACTAATTTTGTTTCTCCATGATTTGATTTCTTTATGCACTCTGTCTTTAAATGCTTGGGATGACTTCTCCAGGCTCTCTTGCCAAGCTTCCCATTTCTCTTCTAGCTCTCTTTGTGAGAGCCTTTTTGATGTCCTCTATGAGATTCTTTTGTATTGAGAAGCAGCTCATATCCCCCTTAGGGGATTCCTCTGGGGACAATCAGCTTTTAGTCTCCTCAGTGTTTGAAGTCTGCTCTCTCTCCATGCAGCAGCTGTCAATGGTTGGAGCCCTTTTGAATTTTTTGTTCATTTTGTCAGAGCGGGAATCGAAGAAAACAAATTGACAAGAGAAACAATTGGTCCCCAACAATTGGTTGGGGATGGGGCTGGATGGTATTAATGGGCTTTGTCTACAGACTGGGGGGGGGGGAGGGCAGTAGAGAGCCACTAACAGAACATCCATGGCTGTGCTGAGTCTGGGCTCTGAGGCTCTGAGAATGCGCTGAGTCAGTCCAGGTGGGGGTTGGGGGTGGCCGGGTCCCAAGAGACTCTAGCTTTCTGGGGGTTTTAATCTTCACCTCTGGTGTTTACACCCTCTTCACTCTCCTGGCTTGCTGCCAAGATAGAGTATCCACACTGGGGTTGTGTGAGCTGCCTGTCCCTCTCTGGCTTGCCTGCCCTCAGTCTGTGCCCAGTCTGTTTGACCCTCCCCCGAGCAAACACAGACGACCTCTGGCGAACTTCAAGGATGTCTTCTGTTGGTGATTATTTGTGGGTTTCTTTCTCGGTCAAGCATCAACTCCGAGGCTTGTCATGAAGTAAGTTCTGAGAGAAAACGCAGAACTCAAGCAGCTGTCTGCCTCCACGCTGCCATCTTGGCCGCAAGTCCCCCAGCTATCTTCAATAACCCAGGATGGTTGACCTGGGGTTTGAACCGTTAATCCCAGAGAAATGCAATTTTCATGATATAGATATTTCTCTCTCCTCTTCCCCTTGCCCTTTTTAGAGATTCTCTTTCCATCAATGATTGTATTCACTTATCTATGTACATATTGCAAATCTCCCAATAAAATATAAGATCCTCAAAGGCAGGAAGGAAATAAAGAGACTGAATGGGACCAGGGGAAGGTTTCTCAGAGGCTCTAGGACTTTAGGCCCAAGTTTCAGGACATCACATGACTCTTATTCTCAGAGGATTGTAGGGCAGAAAAGGTCAGACCTTAGGCCTAAGTTTCAGGAAGTCCCATGAGTTCTAGGAAAGAGACATTACTGGTCATTGGTCAGTGGTTCTATCCATTCACTGAACCCAAATCTTTTCCTGTTTAATCCGACTCCTCTTTCTGGCCTGGGGCCTCATGCCATGCCGGGCTGTTCCCTTTATGTGCTGGGACGTCTCCTTGCATAGAATCCATGCTTGTTTGCATCTGGAGATGCCTCCAGAGTAGCCCATCTGAGTCAGGGGGTCACACAGATTCCTAATTAATTTTTTTCCTTTGTTCTGGTTTTTTGCCCCAGAATTAGATTTTTGTCTTCCACAATCTGAGAAATGTGCTTTAGTACATGAGAGTTGTAATTATTTCACTTAGATCACTTGCTGTCTTGGGAAGAGTGGGGTTAAAGGAGCGAAGGAGAAACGCTGGGATCACAAAGTTTGACAAAATGGAATGTTGAATTCTCTACATTTGGAAAAATACTCATTTCAAGATTAAAAATAATTTTTAAATATACTATATGAAATCTTTCCAAAGTAAGCTCTCTCTTCTTCCCTCTTCTTTCTCTCCTTTGCCTCCTCCCCTTCTATCTCAATTTTTTCCCTTCTTTTGGTCTTCCTTCCTTCCCTAAGTTGGTCTTGCTCCATGCTCCATGCTGTCCCTTTTTCTCCTTTCTCCTGGCCCTCTCTCCACCCTCCCCTCTCAGAATCAGAACTCAGGAGATACCTTTTCAGTCTTTTACTGGGACTGCTGATGTGTCTTGTTCAATTCCAATTGTGGTTCCCACTTATATGAATTTTTTTTTGTTTCTTCAAAAATTTTCCCTTTGTGTTATGGGTTTCTAAATTTAGCATTAATATTCTGAGTGTTTTCCACAATGAATTTAATGAGATGTGATTGGGGGATTTTTTTAGCTATTTGGACATTTTCTCCCCATGCCCTATCATTCCAGGACAATATTGCCAAATTATCTCTTTCATTACTGTGTTAAGGTTCTCTTTTTGGTCAAAATGTTCAGGTAGTCCATTTTTATCAATTTTCTGTTGCTAATCTATCCTCCAGATCTGTCTTTTTAAGTTATATTTCACATTGTTCAATTTGTTTTCAATATTTACAATCTCTACTGAAATGTCTTGGTTATTCTTCCCTTCTATGGTTTGCTAATCTTTATTTTTCAAAGATTTATTTCCATCTTGAGATTCCTTTCCTCCTTTGCAAGTTGGTTTCCTTTTTTTTTTTTTATATGCTTTTAGTTTTTCTTGGAAGGAATATTTTAGGTTACATTGTTCTACATAGTTTCTTTGGTTGTGCAGGAATTGCACATTAGTCTTTGGGGTAAAAGCTTTTCTTTTCCTTAAATGTCCTCTTCTGAAGATGATGCCTTGTCTTCCCCTTTCCCATCATATATTTCCGTGGTGGGATGGTTCTTTGCAGGTGCGCGTTTTAAAAGGAGGAATGAGCTCTAAGCTCCTTTAATTGATGTGTGGTGAGAATGTTCCTAAAGCTTCCCTTCAGTGTTGCCCTCTGCCCAGGAACTCCCGAGATTCTAACCAGCAGCCCCAAAGCAAGAGCTCCCCTCGCCTGCAACTACCAGCAGCATCCCAGATCCATTGTCTCCGCACCCGCCAGGAGCTGGATCCTCACCAGGGCCACCTTCTCAGGTTCTCAGTGGCACAGCTGGACCTGGCTGCCATCTTAGGCAGCCCAGCTTCACTTAGGCCTCCAGGACTCAGACCCAAGTTGAAAAGAGAGTCTAGGAGATGAAAATGTCTGTGGTTCCTGTTGAGGTTGGAGCTTGTCCCATTTGTTATTTCTGTGGATTTTGTCTGAAGTGTTGCCACATTAGAGAGCTTCATCCCTAGCCTGATGATTTTGTTCACAGTCTTTTGAGTTGTGTATGAAGGATTCCCTGTGATGCTGTCTTTGATTTTAATGTCCCTAAGTTCCAAATTTGTTCCATTTGTGGCGGGAAATCGGGAGAGCTCAGAAGACCTTCCTAGTTTCTGGCAGGGCGGAAATATTTTAAAAAGGACCAAAAATGACTTTTGTGCTCCCTAGAATGCTTGGGCTCTGTAGTTGGAGAAGGGTTTGCTTGGGAGGTCAAGGTTAATTTGCCAGCCTTCTTGCAAAGACTTTGGGCTTTGGAAGTGGATGCTGGGCAGGGTTCTTGGGGTGCTGGATGACATTGTCCCTGGGCCCAACTGCAGGAGGCTTCCAAGGGAAGTCTGGGGGCTGTCTTTGAGTCAGTTGGCAGAGCCGAGGAAGCTTTACTCATCTTTCTCCATAGACGACAGGGTCTGGAAATAAATGCTGGGCCAGCTTCTTTGGGTGGCTGACATTGTCCTTGGGCCCAACTGCAGGAGGGTTCCGGGGGAAGTCTGGGGGCTGTCTTTGGCTCAGTGGGCAGAGCCGAGGTTGCTTTACTCATCTTTCTCCATAGACGACAGGGTCTGGAAATAAATGCCGGGCCAGCTTCTTGGGGTGGCTGACATTGTCCTTGGGCCCAACTGCAGGAGGCTTCCGAGGGAAGTCTGGGAGCTGTCTTTGACTCAGTGGGCTGAGCCGAGGATTTTTTACTCATCTTTCTCCATAGACGACAGGGTCTGGAAATAAATGCTGGGCCAGCTTCTTTGGGTGGCTGACATTGTCCTTGGGCCCAACTGCAGGAGGGTTCCGGGGGAAGTCTGGGGGCTGTCTTTGGCTCAGTGGGCAGAGCCGAGGTTGCTTTACTCATCTTTCTCCATAGACGACAGGGTCTGGAAATAAATGCCGGGCCAGCTTCTTGGGGTGGCTGACATTGTCCTTGGGCCCAACTGCAGGAGGGTTCCGGGGGAAGTCTGGGAGCTGTCTTTGACTCAGTGGGCTGAGCCGAGGATTTTTTACTCATCTTTCTCCATAGACGACAGGGTCTGGAAATAAATGCTGGGCCAGCTTCTTGGGGTGGCTGACATTGTCCTTGGGCCCAACTGCAGGAGGCTTCCGAGGGAGCTCTGGGGGCTGTCTTTGACTCCGTGGCAAGCGAAAGAGGTCCTATCTTGCACTTCTTAAGAACACTAACTCCTTGGATGCCCCACACTGGGCTGGTTTCCTGAGATGAGTGACCTTCTCCCTGCGCCCAGTTGAAGGAGGGTTCCAAGAGAACGCTGGAGGATACCATGGGGTCCTTAGGACGTGCCGGGCTTATTTTGTTGTCCCCCCTCCGAGGAGCTCTAACTTCTTTCAAAGTACCGGCTGGGCTGACTTGTCGAGGTGGAGGGCTTTTTCCCTGCCTGCAACTGAAGGACAGTTTGCAGAGATCTCTGGGGGTTGTCTCAGACTCAGTGGGAGGAGCCAGGGCTACTTTATTGATCCTCTTCCAAAGAAGTACACTGACTCCTTGGATGAGACAGGCCGTGCTGTCTTCTTGGGGAAGAGGCCCATTTCCCTGTGCCCAATGGAAGGAAGATTGGGAGAGAGCTCCAGGAGAGTTCTTGGATTCAGTGGGAAGCTCTGGGCATTCTTTGCCTATTCTATTCCAAGGAGCACCGAGGACTTTGGTGGCCCACACTGAGTTCTCTTCTTGCTGTGGAGGATCATCTTCTGAGGAGAGTTCGGGCTCAGTTTCAGAAGATGTGTTCTCACATTCTGTAGCCAGCATCGAATACACTTTGGATTTCCTCTTTGGAATTGCACCTGCTGCTTGGCCAGGACAGGCCCGGGTGGCTTTTGGAAGCCTCTTGGGAGAACCAGGAGGGGTGGGTATAGGAGGAAAGGTGAACGTCGAACTAAACAAGGTTGTGGCCACAATGTCCTTTCCCTCCATTTTTGGGCAGGCAGGAATACGGTCGTCCTGGCCCTCTAGGTCTGGCTCTTGCCCATTTTTTTGGGATGAGGGTGCACTGCGGTGAGGGGGACCTCGGAATAACAGCGATTTTGCCCTCTTGAGTATGATCTTTTTCTCGTCCTGGCTCAAGTCTGTGAATGAAGGAGGGACCATATGAGCAAAGGGGAAGGAATCAGGAAAGAGATTGTGAGTGGGAAAGATTGCAGCAGCACAGGGATTATGATCTCCCAAGGGTGATTCCTGGTCTTTGGAGGGCAACTGGACCCTTAGCAACATGCTCTTCTTCATGGCATACTTGGAGGAAGCCCAAGAGACAATTTCCTTAGTTCCAATTTTTGTTCATTTTGTCAGAGTGGGAATCGAAGAAAACAAATTGACAAGAGAAACAATTGGTCCCCAACAATTGGTTGGGGATGGGGCTGGATGGTATTAATGGGCTTTGTCTACAGACTGGGGGGGAGGGCAGCAGAGAGCCACTAACAGAACATCCATGGCTGTGCTGAGTCTGGGCTCTGAGGCTCTGAGAATGCGCTGAGTCAGTCCAGGTGGGGGTTGGGGGTGGCCGGGTCCCAAGAGACTGTAGCTTTCTGGGGGTTTTAATCTTCACCTCTGGTGTTTACACCCTCTCCACTCTCCTGGCTTGCTGCCAAGATAGAGCATCCACACTGGGGTTGTGTGAGCTGCCTGTCCCTCTCTGGCTTGCCTGCCCTCAGTCTGTGCCCAGTCTGTTTGACCCTCCCCCGAGCAAACACAGACGACCTCTGGCAATTAGTCTCAAGTGCTTCATTATCCAAGTGCATTGCTCAGTTCTAGCCCTTTACATCTCCCGCTTTCTTTTGTTTTAGACCACAGGTGGTGGCGCCATTCCTGACTTTTCAGGGAGATGAGAACCCCAAAAAGGAGGTGATCACGCCCCCCCTGATTTCTCAGGAGGGGAGATGAAAGCACTAAAAAGGAGATAATCACGCCCTCCCTGACATCTCAGGAAGGGAGATGAAAAGCACCAAAGAGAAGTGGGGATTTGCTAGCGGGTTTCTGGATTGAAGGGCCTTATTAGAGACAAGTATGCACAAACCCATCAGCATGGGAGTTATTACACAAGCACATAGCAATAACGCAGAGGCTATTAGTGGTGACTCTCCCCACAGTCAGTGCAGACTCGATGTGGTGTAACAAACTGGAATTGTACATGCAAGTAGTGATATAACAAACAATATAAATCAACATGGTATTGTAAGAGATTTCCAGAAGTCCTAGAAGGAGGGTATGTAAACACCAGACACACATACCCCTTCTTCAGAAACCAAGAGATAGCCAAAACCAATCTATTGTCCATTGCTTCACTGTTAGGGATTCCAATGATCCCCACAAGTTTTTGAAATCCCACATCAGTCTTTTTATATGTTAGGGAATCCAATGATCCCCACAAGTTTTTGAAGTCCCACATCAGTCTTTTTATATGTTAGGGAATCCAATGATCCCCACAAGGTTTTGAAGTCCAGCAACAGTCTTATGATGCCTCAGAGAATCCAATGATTCCTGAGGATTTCAGTCCTACAATAGTCTTATGATGTCTCAGAGAATCCAATGATTCCTGAGGATTTCAGTCCTACAATAGTCTTATGATGTCTCAGAGAATCCAATGATTCCTGAGGATTTCAGTCCTACAATAGTCTTATGATGTCTCAGAGAATCCAATGATTCCTGAGGATTTTCAAGTCCAACAGTTTTTGATGTCCATGGGTCAAACGCCATAACTGCCAGGTTCTTTCAGTGGTGGGCACAGTCAGCAATGGAACCACCCGATGTTTCTTGGGTCTTCTCCTTCATTTCAAGGGTCTGCTCTGTCTCTCTCCGATGGACAAGGCGAATACGGCTCGTTGGCACCCATCTGATTCCTTCTCCATCTGTAGAGATACAAGCAAACCCTCTCCCCCAAGCAGTTAACCTATCTGGTCCCTTCCATTCACCACTTTCTGGGTCTCTCCACATCACTTGGTGATTATCTAAAGACAGTGGAGCTGCTCGCACTGGACACTGCCCTTCCGGTGGGTTATTAAACCTGTCTGCTGGAGCCAGTGCATCTTTGTCAAAAATTAAAAAATTAATGGTATAGAGAACTAAATTTAGAAGTTCTCTAGGGTTACCTGTGGCTCCCCCTTTCTTTTGTTTTTGGAGGAGTGTCTTAATATCTCTGTTTCTTCTCTCTACTATTGCTTGCCCTTGAGGATTAAAGGCTATGCCCGTGGTATGTAAAATCTTATACTGTGCACAAAAGTGTGTAAAGTGTTTAGAAGTATATGCAGGTCCATTGTTTGTTTTTATTGCTTGTGGCACACCCATAATTGCAAATGCTTGTATAAGGAATTCAGTTACCACTCGGGCTGTCTCTTTTGCTGCTGGCATTGCAAATGTGAATCCTGAAAAGGTGTCTACCACGACATGGATAAAAGATAGATGACCAAAAGATTTATAATGGGTCACATCCATTTGCCAAATTTCATTAGGTCTCAAACCACGAGGGTTCTTCCCTGGAGGGAGTGTAGGAGCATGGAAAGGAAGGCAAGCTGTACAGGCTTTTGCTATGCTCCTAGCTTCTTCTCTTGTTATTCCAAACTGCAAACGTAAAGCTCGGGCAGCCTGATGATATTTAGAATGAGACTCTTGTGCTTCTTGAAATAAAGGAATACTGGCCAGCATGGTTAGAAGGCTATCTGCCTTTGAATTACCATAAAAAATAGGACCTGGAAGTCCACTATGGGAGTGGACATGCAAAATATAAATCTTACCTGTATGCTTTCTCACTTGCTCTTGAAGCTCTTTAAGTCACGAGAATACACAGCGCAAATATTATGTTTGGATGCATCTATAAAGATAGTTGGTCCTTTAAGAGGAACTTTAGAAACCTTTTCTTCAAGAATCCATTGCCAATTATGTAGCAGTCTGGTTATCTTTAATGGAGACCCGTGTGCAAAATTTGGAGCCATGGTTAATAAAATTTGCCACTCTGGGATGGTTGCCCAGCCCACATTAACTTGTGCATTAGTATAAAAGGTGTATATCTTGTCAGGTCTTGTCCCAGATAATTGTACTGCTCGTTTAATGGCCTTTAACAAAATTCTAGCCACAAGCACTGGGTAAGAAATAAGGCTTTGTTCTGGTTGTGCTGGGAGGTTCACCCACTCTATCACACTGTCTCCTTGATGAAGGACTGCTGTGGGGGCCTCTTGTGTAGCAAAAACTGATATTTCCAAGGGTTTTTGAGTGGATCTTTCAACCACATTGGATAAAGCCAGTTCAACTTGTCTCAAAGCCTCTTGAGCTTCTTTTGTAAGCTGGTGTGGTGAATTTAAAGCACTGTTTCCCCTTAAAATGTCATATAATGGTTGCAATTGACAGGTAGTCAAGCCTAGCACGGGACGCATCCATTGGATATCTCCTATCAATTTCTGGAAGTCATTTAAGGTGTTTAGCTTCTCTGTTCTTAAGGAGAGTTTTTGTACTGTAAGCACCTTAGGATATACTTCATATCCTAAATATTGAAAAGGAGCAACATACATTTGACACATAGTAGGGCTGTTTTTCATTCCCTGTGGCAAAACTGTCCATTCATATCTTTTATAAGGCTCAGCTAAGTTAACGCTGGGCACTGAAAAGGCAAATCTATTCATATCCTCCTTATCTAGAGGGATAGAATAGAAACAATCCTTAATGTCTATAACCCACAGAGGCCATTCTCTAGGCAACTGAGTAGGAGATGGAAGTCCAGGTTGAAGAGTTCCCATAGTTTCCATCTGTTCATTTACCTTTCTTAAATCAGTCAACATCCTCCATTTTCCAGATTTCTTTTTTACAACAAATACTGGGGAATTCCAAGGACTTAGAGAAAATTCTAAGTGTCCTTGGTCAAGTTGTTCCTGTACTATATCTAGTAAGGCCTGAATTTTATTGTTATCTAAGGGCCACTGTTCTATCCACACTGGTGTATCAGTTTTCCACTGGATAGGAACAGGTGAAAGTGTTGGCAGGCCTTCAACAGCAGCCCTGCCAAAAAAACCGAAGTACTCATTTTTAACCCTAATTGTTGTAAAATGTCTCTTTCCCACAGATTGATGGGGATTTTTTCAACTATAAAAGGAGTAAAAACTCCTGTTTCACCTTCAAATACCCATCTTAAAGGGGTAGCACTAAATTCAGCTGCTATTGATCCTCCTACCCCAGACATGTAGGTGTCTGCCTTTTTCTTTGGCCAGTGACTGGGCCAGTTGGCACCTCTAATGACTGTGCAATCTGCACCTGTGTCCACCAGTCCTTCTAATGCTATGCCATTTATATAGATGGTGAGCATAGGTCGGTCAGCTGTCACAGCTGCTGTCCAGTATATTCCTGGGTTTTTCTGCTTGGAGTCAGAATGTGGGTGACTGTCACCAGGTTGCTTATTAGGAGTCTGTATCAATAAACCCGATGCTACTACTTCCCCTGGTTGATAAGTCACACATTGTCTCCCTGTGTTAGTGACTGGGATATTATCTACACATTCCCCAGTTTCCCACATCAGTGTATGAATGAACACTGTCTTGTAAGTACTCTCAGGAGGTGAAATGGTCAAGCCTACTGTGCCTGGAGGCAAGGGATCCATAGGTTGGAGAGGAACAGATTTCACCTCTCCAGGGGGTATCTCAGTTGTCCCAGCTGCATACAATTTTATTCTCCCTAATTGTAGTCCCTATCTCCCATCATGTTGCTTCCTGGCTGACTGATTGTGTAATCCCTTTCTCCCCTCAGATGGCTTCCTGGCTGATTGGTCATGTCTGGGTATTGGACTTGGAGGCACTCTCTGGGTGTGGCATCGGTTGCCATCATGCCCCAAGTGTTTTTTGCTTGGGGCCCTGGAGCTGGGCCCCTCATCCCGTTTCCCTGAATCAGTCAACACTCTGAGGCCCAATGGAGTCCTCTGTTGCATTTTGGACATGGGGTTTTGGGTCTTGTTCTCCCAGCCTGTCTTCTCACTCTGTCTCTATGCCAACATTGAGCTTTCAGATGGCCTACTTTACCTCATTGAAAGCATTGACGAGTCTCTCTGGAAGTCCCTTGCCAAAAGGGATCCTGTCTTCCCATGTTGGGATCTGGGAAGTCTGCATCATAGCCTGGCTATAAAAGGTATTTGTGCCCATTGTGGCACAGCGTCTTATGATCTCCTCTAAAGAAGCATCCCTCCATAGTCCTAGTATAATCCTTCTACAAACCTCATTGGCATTGTCTCTAGCAAGTTGCCTCACCAAAGTGTCTGTTATTTCATTTTCACCATTAGTCTATATGACAGCTGTCTGCAAACGTGCAACAAAATCAGCAAAAGGTTCATTTGGTGCCTGTACAATCTTTGTGTAGGTCTCACTCTTGTAGTTTTTACTGGGGAGATAAGCCCATGCTTTGATAGCAGCAGCAGAAATTTGCTCAAATGCTGTTATGGAGTAATTAATCTGTACCTAAGCGTCTGCATAAGAACCTACACCTATTAGTAGGTCATAGGTGATGGAAGTATTAGCTGCACTTTGACTATTTTGTTGGGCTTGAATCCTACAGAGCTCAGTAAATTCATAAAACCACAACAAATTTTGTCCAGGTTCTAAGTACACTTTTGCAATGACTTTCCAGTCACTAGGGGTTAAGGTTTCATAAGCCAAATTGTGTATTAACATCTTAACATAATTTGATGTAGCCCCAAAGACAGTGCAAGATTTTTTCAGGTTTTTAAGGACATCCACATTAAAAGGAGCATATCTTCTACTCTCTTGACCTGCAGAATTATACTGTTGAATCACGGGAAAAATTTGAAGTTTGAAATCATTATCTACTTCTTTTCCATTTTCAATTGCTTCAATAAGCCCTCTTTCTAATCTAGTTACAGGAGTGGGCAGTTGTGGGGGGGGGGCGCTGATGAGGTCACCGCCCCTCCCACTACTCCTCCTCCCTCCTTCCCTGAAGGTGGAGTGGATGTGGGCTGATCAATAATCTGCTCTCTAGGTGGGGTTGAAATTTCTTCTGGACAATCAGAGTCTACACACTCAGATTCCTCATTCAAATCCCCTTGCCCTCTGGCAATGTCCTGAGTTTGCCTATCTTCTATCTTTTGTTCCTCCCGCTTCCTTCTCCATGCCTTTTTAGAACTCTTCCTTCTTCTAAACTGTTCTCCATAGCTTAAGTCTAATAGAATCAAGTTGTATAGATAAAATACCTCTGGGAAAATTTGACAAAGCCCATTTTTTGAGTAAAATTCTTTCATTTCAAGTCCCACTAGCTTCCATTTATCTATAGGTAGTTTTTCTTCATTTAAGAACCAAGGGGACGTGCAAATCAATGAGTGTAAGAGATTATTCATTTGTGGGATGGGAACAAGTAAACTTTTCTCATCAATTATCTTAATTATATCCTCTATAGCATTGCTAGATGAGGCAAGGGCTGGGGTTGGAGCAGGGTCAGCTGAGGCCCAGGATTTACCTAACATCTGCCTCATCTCAGTTACTAGAGATTGCTGATTTAGTCCTTAACAAGGTAAGTTCCTTATTTCTATTAGAATACTCACCTAATCTCCTGGTCACAGGAGGACTTCTGTGGAAGTAGGGTGCCAGCCACACGTTGGATGCCAAATGCTGGAACTCTATCTTCCCAGAAATCAGCAGGAGTCAGGACCACTAACTGTCTTTATTCTAGATCTTTACCATCGCCTCCAAAGCCAGGTCACAAATGCAAGTGAGCGTGAGTTCCACCACCCAAGTTTCTCTTAGTCCTCCCACACAAGTCACTTCCCCCTCTTTGTCCCACCAATCAAGTCAGCACAGCTGGGGAGGGTCAACTTTCAAACAAGTTAATAAGGAACCGTCCAATTGGCAATTAGTCTCACATGCTTCATTATCCAAGTGCATTGCTCAGTTCTAGCCCTTTACAATAAATCTTTAGTAAATCTGATTAGAAAAAGGAGAAAAGAAAATCAAATTGTTAGTCTTAAAAAGGAAAAGAGAACTTTCCACCAATGGTGAAGAAATTAGAGAAATAATGAGTTACTTTGCCCAACTTTAGGCCCATAAATTTGATAACCTAAGTGAAATGGGTGACTACCTCCAAAAATACAGGCTTCCCAGATTAACACAGGAGGAAGTAAATTGCTGAAATAGACCCATTTCAGAAAAAGAAATAGAACAAGCTATTAATCAATTCCATCAGAAAAAATCCCCAGGACCAAATGGATTTACATGTGAATTCTACCAAACATTTAAAGAACAATTTGCCCCAATGCTGTATAAACTCTTTGAAAAAATAGGGAATGAAGTAGTCCTACAAATTTGTTTTATGACACAAACATGGTATTGATACCTAAACCTGGTAGGTTGAAAACAGAGGAAGAAAATTATGGACCAATCTCCCTAATGAATATTGATGCTAAAATCTTAAACAAGATATTAGCAAAAAGACTGCAGAAAATCATTCCCAGGATAATGCACCATGATCAAGTAGGATTTATACCAGGAATGCAGGGCTGATTCAATATGAGGAAAACTATCAGTATAATTGGCCATATTAATAACCAAATTAACAAAAACCATATGATCATCTCAATAGATGCAGAAAAAGCATTTGATAAAATCCAACATCCATTCCTATTAAAGACACTTGAAAGCATAGGACTAAATGAACTTTTCCTTAAAATAATCAGTAGAATCTATTTAAGACCATCAGTAAGCATCATATGTAATGGGGATAAACTGCAACTGTTCCCAAAAATATCAGGAGTGAAACAAGGTTGCCCACTATCACCATTACTATTCAATATTGTATTAGAAATGCTAGCTTTGGCAATAAGAGTTGAGAAAGAGATGAAAAGAATTAGAGTAGGTAATGAGGAAAGTAAATTGTCACTCTTTGCTGATGATTTGATGGTATACTTAGAGAACCCCAGATATTCTACTAAAAAGCTATTAGAAATAATTCACACCTTTAGCAAAGTTGCAGGATACAAAATAAACCCACATAAGTCATCAGCATTCTTATAGATCACCAACAAAATCCAACACTTAAGAGTTACAAAGAGAAATTCCATTTAAGATAACTACCAATATTATAAAATATTTAGGAATCTATCTGCCAAGGGAAAATCAGAAACTGTATGAGCAAAACTACAAAACATTCTCCACACAAATTAAGTCTGATGTAACCAATTGGAAAAATATTAAAAGGCAAACAAATATAACAAAAATGACGATTCTACCTAAACTAACCTATTTATTTAGTTCTATATCAATCAGACTCCCAAAAAACTATTTTAATGAACCTAGAAAAAATAAAAACAAAGTTCATATGGAAAAACAAAAGGTCGAGAATTTCAAGGGAATTAATGAAAAAAAAAAAATCAAATGAAGGTGGCCTAGCTATACCTGATCTAAAACTATATTATAAAGCAGCAGTCACCAAAACCATTTGGTATTGGCTAAGAAATAAGACTACTTGATCAGTGTACTAGGTTAGGTTCAAAGGGCAAAACAGTCAATAACTTTAATAATCTAGTGTTTGACAAACCCAAAGAACCCAGCTTTTGCAATAAGAACTCAATGTATACAAAAATTGCTGGAAAAATGGGAAATTAGTATGGCACAAACTAGGCATTGACCCGAGAATTTTCTGCCAGGGAAGAAGATGGACATTTAATGAAACAGGTGAATTCCATTGGTTTCTAATGAAAAAACCAGAGCTAAACAAAAAAATTTGACCTCTAATTATAGATCTCAAGAGAAGTCAAAAAAGGTAAAAAGAACTCTTGTAAACTGTATTTCTGTTATGGACATACATAGAGTGCATGTATAATTTTATTTTATTGATATAATATAAAAAGGGAAGTAGAAGTAGAAAGGGGATAGTATTAGAAAAAGGGAAAAGGGGAGATAAAAAGAGGGAAATTACATCCCACAAAGAGGCAAAGGAAACCTATCATATCTGAGGGAATTTAGGGAGGGGGAGGAACATTGTGTGAATCTTACTCTTATCAGATTTAGATCACATTGAAAATAATTGATATATTTGGTTTACAGAGAAACTTCTCTCACCTCATTAAAAAGTGGGAGAGGAAAGGGGAAAGGAAAAGAGTAATAAGGGAAAGGTATAAGAAAGGGGAAGGGACTCAAAGGGTGTGGGAGGGATTCTAAAAAGGGAATGCTGCATGAGGCAAGTGGTGCCTGTAAGTTTAATGCTTGCAAGGGGGTAAAGGGGTGGGAAGAAAAAGAAAAACATAATCTGGGGATAATTAGATGGCAGGAATTACCGAATTAGTAATTTTAACTGTAAATGTGAATGGGATGAATTCTCCCATAAAACTGAGCCAGATAGCAGACTAGATCTAAAGCCAGAATCCTACAATATGTTGTTTACAGGAAACACATTTAAAGTAGGGTGATACATATAGAATGAAGATAAAAGGCTGGAGCAGAAATTATTATGCTTCAGGTGAAGTAAAAAAAAGCAGGGTAGCCATCTTTATTTCATATCAAGCAAAAGCAAAAATTGATCTAATTAAAAGAGATAAGGAAGGAAACTATATCTTGCTAAAGGGTAGCATAGACAATGAAGCAATATCAATACTAAAATATATGCACCAAGTGATATATCATCTAACTTCTTTTTTTTTTTTTACTTAATAATTTTTTATTATATATATATTTTTTATAATATTATCCCTTGTATTCATTTTTCCAAATTATCCCCCCCTCCCTCTATTCCCTCCCCCCGATGACAGGCAATACCATACATTTTACATGTGTTACAATATAGTCTAGATACAATACATGTGTGTGAATATCATTTTCTTGTTGCACAATAAACATTAGATTCCGAAGGTACATGCAACCTGGGCAGACAGATATTAGTGCTAACAATTTACATTCACTTCCCAGTGTTTCTTCTCTGGGTGTAGCTACCTCTGTCCATCATTGATCAACTGGAAGTGAGTTGGTTTTTCTTTATGTTGAAGGTTTCCACTTCCATCAGAATACATCCTCATACAGTATTGTTGTTGAAGTGTACAGTGATCTTCTGGTTCTGCTCATTTCACTCAGAATCAGTTGATTTAAGTCTCTCCAGGCCTCTCTGTATTCCTCCTGCTGGTCATTTCTTACAGAGCAATAATATTCCATAACCTTCATATACCATAATTTACCCAACCATTCTCCAACTGATGGACATCCATTCATCTTCCACTTTCTAGCTAATATAAAAAGAGCTGCCACAAACATTTTGGCACATATATGTCTCTTTCCGCTCTTTAGTATTTCTTTGGGATATAAGCCCAGTAGTAGTGCTGCTGGGTCAAAGGGTATGCACAGTTTGATAACTTTTTGGGCATAATTCCAGATTGCTCTCCAGAATGGCTGGATTCTTTCGCAACTCCACCAGCAATGTATTAGTGTCCCAGTTTCCCCACATCCCCTCCAACATTCATCATTATTTGTTCCTGTCATCTTAGCCAATCTGACAGGTGTGTAGTGGTATCTCAGAGTTGTCTTAATTTGCATTTCTCTGATCAATAGTGATTTGGAACACTCTTTCATGTGAGTGGATATAGTTTCAATTTCTTCCTCTGAGAATTGTCTGTTCATATCCTTTGACCATTTATCAATTGGAGAATGGTTCGGTTTCTTATAAATTAGGGTCAGTTCTCTATATATTTTGGAAATGAGACCTTTGTCAGAAGCTTTGTTTTTAAAAATATTTTCAAATATTTGTTACTTCCCTTCTAATCTTGTTTGCATCAGTATTATTTGTACAGAAACTTTTTAGTTTGATGTAATCAAAATCTTCTATTTTGTGATCAATAATGATCTCTAGTTCTCCTCTGGTCATAAATTCCTTCCTCCTCCACAAGTCTGAGAGGTAGATTATCCTCTGTTCCTCTAATCTATTTATTATCTCCCTCTTTATGCCTAAATCATGGACCCATTTTGATCTTATCTTGGTATATGGTGTTAAGTGTGGATCCATATCTAATTTCTGCCATACTAATTTCCAGTTCTCCCAAGAGTTTTTTCCGAATAATGAATTTTTATCCCTAATGTTGGTATCTTTGGGTTTGTCAAAGATTAGGTTGCTATATATGTACCCTTTTTTGTCCTTTGTATCTAATCTGTTCCACTGATCTACCGGTCTATTTCTTAGCCAATACCAAATGGTTTTGGTGACTGCTGCTATATAATATAGCTTTAGATCAGGTACACTTAGACCACCTTCCTCTGAGTTTTTTTTCATTAGTTCCCTTGCAATTCTCGACCTTTTATTCTTCCATATGAATTTTGTTGTTATTTTTTCTAGGTCATTGAAATAGTTTCTTGGGAGTCTGATTGGTATAGCATTAAATAAATAGATTAGTTTGGGGAGTATTGACATCTTTATTATATTCGCTCCGCCTATCCAAGAGCACTGAATGTCTTTCCAATGATTTAAATCTGACTTTATTTTTGTGGCAAGTGTTTTGTAATTTTTCTCATATAATTCCTGACTATTCTTTGGTAGATGGATTCCCAAATACTTTATACTCTCAACCTTTGTTTGGAATGGAATTTCTCTTTGTATCTCTTGCTGTTGCATTTTGTTGGTGATATATAAAAATGCCGAGGATTTATGTGGATTTATTTTGTATCCTGCCACTTTGCTGAAATTTTGAATTATTTCTAGTAGCTTTTTAGCAGAGTCTTTGGGGTTCTCTAAGTATACCATCATGTCATCTGCAAAAAGTGATAGTTTAATTTCCTCATTTCCTACTCTACTTCCTTGAATCTCTTTCTCGGCTCTTATTGCCGAGGCTAGCGTTTCTAGTACTATATTGAATAGTAATGGTGATAGTGGGCAACCTTGTTTCACTCCTGATCTTACTGGGAAAGGTTGCAGTTTATTTCTATTGCATATTATGCTTACTGAAGGTCTTAAATATATGCTCCTGATTATTCTAAGGAATAGTCCATTTATTGCTATACTCAAGAGTTTTTAGTAGGAATGGATGTTGGATTTTGTCAAATGCTTTTTCTGCATCTATTGAGATGATCATATGGTTCTTATTAATTTGATTATTAATATGGTCAATTATATTAATAGTTTTCTTAATATTAAACCAGCCCTGCATTCCTGGAATAAATCCTACTTGATCATAGTGTATTATCCTGGAGATGATTTTCTGAAGTCTTTTTGCTAATATCTTATTTAAGATTTTAGCATCAATATTCATTAAGGAGATTGGTCTATAATTTTCTTTCTCAGTTTTCGATCTACCAGGTTTAGGTATCAGTACCATGTCTGTTTCATAAAAGGAATTGGGTAGGACTCCTTCATCCCCTATTTTTTCAAATAATTTATATAACATTGGGGCTAATTGTTCTTTAAATGTTTGGTAGAATTCACATGTGAATCCATCTGGCCCTGGGGATTTTTTCCTGGGGAGTTGATTAATAGCTTGTTCTATTTATTTTTTCTGAAATGGGACTATTTAAGCATTTTATCTCCTCCTCTGTTAATCTAGGGAGCCTATATTTTTGGAGGAAGTCATCCATTTCACTTAAGTTATCAAATTTATTGGCATAAAGTTGGGGAAAGTAACTCCTTATTATTTCTCTAATTTCCTCTTCATTGGTGGAAAGATCCCCCTTTTCATTTGTAAGACTAACAATTTGATTTTCCTCTTTCTTTTTTCTGATCAAATTTACCAAAGGTTTATCTATTTTATTGGCTTTTTCATAAAACCAACTCTTGGTTTTATTTATTAATTCAATAGTTTTTTTATTTTCAATATTATTGATTTCTCCTTTTAAATTTTGTATTTCAAGTTTAATTTTTGGTTGGGGGTTTATAATTTGGTCTTTTTCTAGCCTTTTAAGTTGTAAGCCCAATTCGTTAATCTTCTCTTTCTCTATTTTCTTCAAATAATCCTCTAAAGATATAAAATTTCCCCTTATTACTGCTTTAGCTGCATCCCAAAGATTTTGGTATGATGTCTCATCATTGTCATTATCTTGGGTGAAATTGTTAATTGTTTCTATAATTTGCTCTTTCCCCCAGTCACTCTTTAAGATGAGATTATTCAGTTTCCAATTACTTTTTGGTCTATTTACCCCTAACTTTTTACTGAATGTAACTTTTATTGCATTGTGATCTGAGAAGAAGGCATTTATTATTTCTGCCTTCCTACATTTAATTTTGAGATCTTTATGTCCTAATATATGGTCTATTTTTGTATAGGATCCATGAACTGCTGAGAAGAAAGTATATTCCTTTCTATTGCCATTCAGTTTTCTCCAAAGGTCTATCATACCTAGTTTTTCTAATGTTCTATTTACTTTTTAAATTTCTTTCTTGTTTGTTTTGTGGTTTGATTTGTCTAAATCTGAGAGTGCAAAGTTGAGATCTCCCACTATTATAGTTTTACTGTCTATTTCTTCTTGCAATTCTCTTAACTTTTCCTTTAGAAAGTTAGATGCTATACCACTTGGTGCATATATGTTTAGTATTGATATGGCTTCATTATTTATGCTACCTTTCAGCAGGATATAGTTTCCTTCCTTATCTTTTTTAACGAGATCTACTTCTGCTTTTGCTTGATCTGAGATAAGGATAGCTACCCCGGCTTTTTTGGCTTTACCTGAAGCATAATAGGCTCTGTTCCAACCTTTTATCTTTACTCTGTATGTATCTCCCTGCTTTAAGTGTGTTTCCTGTAGACAACATATTGTAGGGTTCTGCTTTTTGATCCAATCTGCTATCCATCTCCATTTGATGGGATCGTTCATCCCATTTACATTTACAGTTAAAATTACTAATTCTGTATTTCCTGCCATCATATTATCCCCAGATTATGCTTTTTTCCCTTGACCCCCCTGACCCCCCTCCCCGATATTTAATTTACAGACCCTCCTTGTGACGCGCAACCCTCCCTTTTTTTTTTTTTTTAGTATCCCTCCCCCCTCCCTCCAAGTCCCTTCACTTATTCTCCTTTTCCTATTCCCTTTTCCTCTCCCCCCTTTTAATGAGGTGAGAGAAAATTCTCTGAAAAACAAATATGTTAATTATTTACTCTTTGAGCCTCTCCTGATGAGAGTAAGATTCACACAATGATTCTCCCCCTCACTAAGTTCCCTCACATATGATGTATTTTCTATGCCTCTTCCTGGGATGTATTTTCCCTCTTTTTATCATTCCTTCCCCTTTTTATGAACCGACCTCCTTCCCTTTAGTACACCCCCCTTTTTTTCTTTTATATCAGTAAAATCAAATTATCCTTGAGTACTTTTTATATACCCACAACAGAGTTACAGTTCTCAAGGGTTCTGTGTACCTTTTTCTGTTTCTCTTCAGTCTTGTGGATGTAGATCAAATTTTTTGTTTAAGTCTGGTTTTTTTCTTAGAAACATATAGAATTCCTCTGTTTCATTGAATGACCATCTTTTTCCATGGAAAAAGATGCTAAACTTAGCTGGGTAGTTCATTCTTGGTTGCAGTCCTTGATCTTTTGCCTTACGGAGTATCAGGTTCCAGGCCCTTCTATCTTTTAATGTGGAGGCAGCCAGATCTTGGGTGACCCTTATTGTGGCACCTTGGTATTTAAATTGTTTTTTTCTAGCTGCTTGCAGGATTTTCTCCTTTGTGTGGTAATTCTGCAGCTTAGCCACTATATTCCGTGGTGTTCTTTTTTTAGGGTCTATTTCAGAAGGAGTTCGATGAATTCTTTCCACATATACTTTCCCTTCTGTTTCTATTATCTCTGGACAGTTCTCTTTGATAATTTCCTATAAAATAGAATCTAGGCTCTTTTTTTGGTCATAGTTTTCTGGAAGTCCAATGATCCGCAGACTATCTCTCCTAGATCTATTTTCCAGGTCTATAGATTTTCCCAGTAAGTATTTGACGTTGTTCTCCAGCTTCTCATTTTTTTTGTTTTGTTTGACTGATTCTTGGGTTCTCTGTGAATCATTCATTTCTATTTGTTCCATCCTGACTATGAAGGAGTTATTTTCTTCTTTCACAGTTTTTAGTTCTTTTTGTAAATGCCCAATTTCGTTTTTAAATGAATTATTTTGCTCTATTGAATTTTTTTCCATTTCCCTAATTTTTTTTTGAGAATTATTTTCTTTTTCCAATTCAGAAATTCTATTTTCTTGAGACTTTTTTATCTTTTCCAATTCAGAAATCCTACTTTCCTGTGTTTTTTTAACCTTTTCTAATTCATAAATTTTGTTTCCCTGCATCTCCTGTGAATTCTTTATTTTTTCCAACTCCAATTTCAGGACGTTGTTATTCTCTATCATAGCTTCCCTTTCCTTTCCCCATTTTTCTTCAAACTCCATTAATTTTTTAAGAGTCTCTTCTAGGAGAGAGTTATGTGATGGGGGGCAGGAATCGTTCCCCTTTAGGTTGTTATCTGCTGTCTCTCTTCTGTTAACTTCCTCGGGGTTGGATACCCGCTCTTTCTCTGTGTAGTAGGAATCTATGTTTTTTTTGGCTTTTTTGCTCATATTTAAAAAATCTTTTGGGGTCTGTCCCTGGGGTAGGAAATTATTTATTTACTTCTTTACCAGCTTATTCCCAGACCAGATGGATGCAGCGGCTCCTGCGCCTGAGCTAAGATAGAGCTCTGGGAGAGAGTTCCCCACCCCCTCTCTGGAAGTGCCTCAGAGGTGAATAGCGCTGCTGTGCCCCGAGGGCGCTGACCAGTAAAGGCAGCACAAAACCCAGCCTATGCGTCCCGGTGGGGCGTGGATGTCTGCAGCAGGTGATGTGAAAAGCCCCTGTGCTCAAACTGGAAGTGTCTGCCAGAAACCGCGGTCCCTAGTTCAAAGGTTTCGCTTCTCTGGGACTTCCTGGAGCTGAGTTCCACTCCCTCCAGCTAAACTAGGCAGTGTGTGTTGCCTTGGGCTGTATCCACCCACTTGTCAATCTTTTAACTTTTCTCAGGAGGTAGCTGAGGCCACACCCCCTGATGCCGAGATCTGCTGAGTCACCTCCAGGATCCGGGGAAAATCTAATCTGAGTTTTTAAAGTATTTTAGCTTTCTCTTCTGAACTGCTAAATATTTAGCAGAGAAGAGCTAATAGCCTGTGCCAGATTCCTTTATCTCAGTGGCTTCTCTGATCCCAGAGCCCTTCCCAGAGCGATCGGCAGAGTATGCTAGCACCCAGCCGTCTGTGCTGGCCTCTCTTCTTCCTCCCCTGGGGACTGACCTTTTCTGTTGAAAATCCAGATTCTCTTCAGCTGGTAAGTCGTGCTTCCAGTCCTTGTGGTATCTATCAGTCCAGGGCTTATTTTGAAGCTTAATTTATCTAATTGGTTGTGAGGGAGTGAGGACGTTCACAGAGTCGTATGTTTCTTCTCCGCCATCTTGGCTCTGCCCCACTATAGCTTTTTCTTTACAAGATATATGCATGGGTTATTTTTCTGACTTTTCCCCTACTTCCCCCCATTCCCCCAGATGGCAAGTAGACCAATACATGTTAAATATGTGAAAGTGTATGTTAACTACAATATATTTATACATAACCATAGTTATTTTGCTGCACAAGAAAACTCGGACTTAGAACTAAAATAAAATGAACCTGAAAAGGAAATCAAAAATGTAAGTGGACAAAAACAGAGGGAGCAGAAATGCTATGTAGTAGTTCACACTCATTTCCCAGAGTTCTTTTGCTGAGTATGGCAGGTTCTCTTCATTATAGAACAAATGGAACTGATTTGGTTCATCTCATTGTTGAAGAGAGCCACATCCATCAGAACTGATCATTGTATAGAATCGTTGTTGAAGTATATAATGATCTCCTGGTCCTGCTCATTTCACTCAGCATAAGTTCATGTAAGTCTCTTCAGGACTTTCTGTATTCATCCTGCTGGTCATTTCTAACAAAACAATATTATTCCATAACATTCATATGACACAATTTATTCAGCCATTCTCCAATTGATGGGCATCCACTCAGTTTCCAGTTTCTGTCACTACAAAGAGGGCTGCCATGAACCTTCTTGCTCATACAGGTTCCTTTTCCTCCTTTAAGATCTCTTTGGATCATAAGCCCAGTACTAGCACTGCATGATCAGTATGCACAGTTTGATAACTTTTTGAGCATAGTTCCAAATCATTCTCCAGAATTGCTGGATGCATTCACAGTTCCACCAACTAATATATCGGTGCCCCGATTTCCCCACATCCACTCCAACATTCAGCATTATCTTTTCCAGTCATCCTAGCCAATCTGACAGGTGGGTAGTGGTATCTCAGAGTTGTCTTAATTTATATTTCTCTGATTAATAATGACTAAGAAAATCTTTTCATATGGCTAGAAATAGTTTCAAATTCTTCATCTGAGAATTGTCTGTTCATATCCTTTGACCATTTATCAATTGGAGAATGGCTTGATTTCTTACAAATTAGAGTCAATTATATATTTTGAAAATGAGGCCTTTATCAGAACCTTTGACTTTAAACATGTTTTCTCAGTTTATTGTTTCCCTTCTAATCTTGTCTGCATTAGTTTTGTTTGTACAAAAGCTTTTTAATTTTGTATAAACAAAATTTTCCATTTTGTGATCAATTACAATCTCTAGTTCTTCTTTGCTCAAAAATTCCTTCCTCCTCCACAAGTCTGAGAGGTAATCTACCCTATGATCTTCTAATTTATTTATAATCTGATTCCTTATGCCTAAATCTTGGACCCATTTTGACGTTATCTTGGTGTATGGTGTTAAGTGTGGGTCAATGTCTAGGTTCCGCCATATGAATTTCTGATTTGCCCAGCAGTTTTTTTCAGACAGTGAATTCTTATACCAAAAGCTGGAGCCTTTGGGTTTGTCAAACACTAGATTATTAAAGTTATTGACTATTTTGTCCTGTGAACCTAACCTATTCCACTGATCAAAACTAGTCTATTTCTTAGCCAATACCAAATGGTTTTGGTGACCGCTGCTTTATTATATAGTTTTAGAGCTGGTACAGCTAGGCCACTTTCATTTGTTTTTTTTTTTTTTTCATTAGTTCTTTGAAAGTCTAGATCTTGAAACTAGGCACTGACTCACACTTAAGACTATACACCAAAATCAGGTCAAAATGGGTTCATGATCTAGGCACAAAGAATGAGATTATAAATAAATTAGAGGAACATAGGATAGTTTACCTCTCTGACTTGTGGAAAAGAAACCAATTCATGTCCAAAGAAGAACTAGAGATCATTATTGATCACAAAGTAGAAAACTTTGATTATATCAAATTGAAAAGTTTTTGTACAAACAAAACTAATGTAGATAAGATTAGAAGGGAAGCAATAAACTGGGAAAACATTTTTGAAGTCAAAGGTTCTGATAAAGGCCTCATTTCCAAAATATATAGAGAATTGACTCTAATTTGTAAGAAATCAAGCCATTCTCCAGTTGATAAATGTCAAAGGATATGAACAGGCAATTCTCAGATGAAGAAATTGAAACTATTTCTAGCCATATGAAAAGATGCTCCACGTCATTATTAATAGGAGAAATGCAAATTAAGACAACTCTGAGATACCACTACACACCTGTCAGATTGGCTAGAATGACAGGGAAAGATAATGTGCAATGTTAGAGGGGATATGGGAAAATAGGGACAGTGATACATTGTTGGTGGAACTGTAAATACATCCATTCTGGAGAGCAATTTGGAACTATGCTCAAAAAGTTATCAAACTCTGCATACCCTTTGACCCAGCAGTGCTACTATGGGGCTTATATCCCAAAAAAAATCTTAAAAGAAGGGAAAGGGACATGTATGTGCAAGAATGTTTGTGGCAGCCATCTTTGTAGTGGCCAGAAACTGGAAACTGAGTAGATGTCCATCAATTGGAGAATGGCTGAATAAATTGTGGTATATGAATATTATAGAATACTATGTTCTGGAAGAAATGACCAGGAGGATGATTTCAGAAAGGCCTGGAGAGACTTACATGAACTGATGCTGAGTGAAATGAGCAGGACCATGAGATTGTTGTATACTTAAACAACAATACTATATGATGATTAAATCTGACAGATGTGGTCATCTTCAACAATGAGATGAACCAAATCAATTCCAATAGAGCAGTAATGAACTGAACCAGCTATACCCAGTGAAAGAACAATGAGAGATGACTATGAACAACTACATAGAATTCCCAATCCCTCTATTTTTGTCCACCTGCATTTTTAATTTCCTGCACAGGCTAATTGTACACTATTTCAAAGTCTGATTCTTTTTCTACAGCAAAACAACTGTTTGGACAGTCTGGGGCATCCAAGGAGTTAGTGTTCTTAAGAAGTGCAAGATAGGATCTCTTTCGCTTGCCACGGAGTCAAAGACAGCCCCCAGAGCTCCCTCGGAACCCTCCTGCAGTTGGGCCCAAGGACAATGTCAGCCACCCCAAGAAGCTGGCCCAGCATTTATTTCCAGACACTGTCGTCTATGGAGAAAGATGAGTAAAGCATCCTCGGCTCAGCCCACTGAGTCAAAGACAGCCCCCAGACTTCCCCCGGAACCCTCCTGCAGTTGGGCCCAAGGACAATGTCAGCCACCCAAAGAAGCTGGCCCAGGATTTATTTCCAGACCCTGTCGTCTATGGAGAAAGATGAGTAAAGCATCCTCGGCTCTGCCAACTGACTCAAAGACAGCCCCCAGACTTCCCTTGGAAGCCTCCTGCAGTTGGGCCCAGGGACAATGTCATCCAGAACCCCAAGAACCCTGCCCAGCATCCACTTCCAAAGCCCAAAGTCTTTGCAAGAAGGCTGGCAAATTAACCTTGACCTCCCAAGCAAACCCTTCTCCAACTACAGAGCCCAAGCATTCTAGGGAGCACAAAAGTCAATTTTGGTCCTTTTTAAAATATTTCCGCCCTGCCAGAAACTAGGAAGGTCTTCTGAGCTCTCCCGATTTCCTGCCACAAATGGAACAAATTTGGAACTTAGGGACATTAAAATCAAAGACAGCATCACAGGGAATCCTTCATACACAACTCAAAAGACTGTGAACAAAATCATCAGGCTAGGGATGAAGCTCTCTAATGTGGCAACACTTCAGACAAAATCCACAGAAATAACAAATGGGACAAGCTCCAACCTCAACAGGAACCACAGACATTTTCATCTCCTAGACTCTCTTTTCAACTTGGGTCTGAGTCCTGGAGGCCTAAGTGAAGCTGGGCTGCCTAAGATGGCAGCCAGGTCCAGCTGTGCCACTGAGAACCTGAGAAGGTGGCCCTGGTGAGGATCCAGCTCCTGGTGGGTGCGGAGACAATGGATCTGGGATGCTGCTGGTAGTTGCAGGCGAGGGGAGCTCTTGCTTTGGGGCTGCTGGTCAGAATCTCGGGAGTTCCTGGGCAGAGGGCAACACTGAAGGGAAGCTTTAGAAACATTCTCACCACACATCAATTAAAGGAGCTTAGAGCTCATTCCTCCTTTTAAAACGCGCACCTGCAAAGAACCATCCCACCACTGAAATATATGATGGGAAAGGGAAAGACAAGGCATCATCTTCAGAAGAGGACATTTAAGGAAAAGAACAGCTTTTACCCCAAAGACTAATGTGCAATTCCTGCACAACCAAAGAAACTATATAGAAAAATGTAACCTAAAATATTCCTTCCAAGAAAAACTAAAAGTTTATAAAAAAAAAAGGAAACCAACTTGCAAAGGAGGAAAGGAATCTCAAGATGGAAATAAATCTTTGAAAAATAAAGATTAGCAAACCATAGAAGGGAAGAATAACCAAGACATTTCAGTAGAGATTGTAAATATTGAAAACAAATTGAACAATGTGAAATATAACTTAAAAAGACAGATCTGGAGGATAGATTAGCAACAGAAAATTGATAAAAATGGACTACCTGAACATTTGGACCAAAAAGAGAACCTTAACACAGTAATGAAAGAGATAATTTGGCAATATTGTCCTGGAATGATAGGGCATGAGGAGAAAATGTCCAAATAGCTAAAAAAATCCCCCAATCACATCTCATGAAATTCATTGTGGAAAACACTCAGAATATTAATGCTAAATTTAGAAACCCATAACTCAAAGGGAAAATTTTTGAAGAAACAAAAAAAAATTCATATAAGTGGGAACCACAATTGGAATTGAACAAGACACATCAGCAGTCCCAGTAAAAGACTGAAAAGGTATCTCCTGAGTTCTGATTCTGAGAGGGGAGGGTGGAGAGAGGGCCAGGAGAAAGGAGAAAAAGGGACAGCATGGAGCATGGCGCAAGACCAACTTAGGGAAGGAAGGAAGACCAAAAGAAGGGAAAAAATTGAGATAGAAGGGGAGGAGGCAAAGGAGAGAAAGAAGAGGGAAGAAGAGAGAGCTTACTTTGGAAAGATTTCATATAGTATATTTAAAAATTATTTTTAATCTTGAAATGAGTACTTTTCCAAATGTAGAGAATTCAACATTCCATTTTTTCAAACTTTGTGATCCCAGCGTTTCTCCTTCGCTCCTTTAACCCCACTCTTCCCAAGACAGCAAGTGATCTAAGTGAAATAATTACAACTCTCATGTACTAAAGCACATTTCTCAGATTGTGGAAGACAAAAATCTAATTCTGGGGCAAAAAACCAGAACAAAGGAAAGAAATTAATTAGGAATCTGTGTGACCCCCTGACTCAGATGGGCTACTCTGGAGGCATCTCCAGATGCAAACAAAGCATGGATTCTATGCAAGGAGACGTCCCAGCACATAAAGGGAACAGCCCGGCATGGCATGAGGCCCCAGGCCAGAAAGAGGAGTCGGATTAAACAGGAAAAGATTTGGGTTCAGTGAATGGATAGAACCACTGACCAATGACCAGTAATGTCTCTTTCCTAGAACTCATGGGACTTCCTGAAACTTAGGCCTAAGGTCTGACCTTTTCTGCCCTACAATCCTCTGAGAATAAGAGTCATGTGATGTCCTGAAACTTGGGCCTAAAGTCCTAGAGCCTCTGAGAAACCTTCCCCTGGTCCCATTCAGTCTCTTTATTTCCTTCCTGCCTTTGAGGATCTTATATTTTATTGGGAGATTTGCAATATGTACATAGATAAGTGAATACAATCATTGATGGAAAGAGAATCTCTAAAAAGGGCAAGGGGAAGAGGAGAGAGAAATATCTATATCATGAAAATTGCATTTCTCTGGGATTAACGGTTCAAACCCCAGGTCAACCATCCTGGGTTATTGAAGATAGCTGGGGGACTTCCGGCCAAGATGGCGGCGTGGAGGCAGACAGCTGCTTGAGTTCTGCGGTTTCTCTCAGAACTTACTTCATGACAAGCCTCGGAGTTGATGCTTGACCGAGAAAGAAACCCACAAATAATCACCAACAGAAGACATCCTTGAAGTTCGCCAGAGGTCGTCTGTGTTTGCTCGGGGGAGGGTCAAACAGACTGGGCACAGACTGAGGGCAGGCAAGCCAGAGAGGGACAGGCAGCTCACACAACCCCAGTGTGGATACTCTATCTTGGCAGCAAGCCAGGAGAGTGAAGAGGGTGTAAACACCAGAGGTGAAGATTAAAACCCCCAGAAAGCTAGAGTCTCTTGGGACCCGGCCACCCCCAACCCCCACCTGGACTGACTCAGCGCATTCTCAGAGCCTCAGAGCCCAGACTCAGCACAGCCATGGATGTTCTGTTAGTGGCTCTCTGCTGCCCTCCCCCCCCAGTCTGTGGACAAAGCCCATTAATACCATCCAGCCCCATCCCCAACCAATTGTTGGGGACCAATTGTTTCTCTTGTCAATTTGTTTTCTTCGATTCCCGCTCTGACAAAATGAACAAAAAATTCAAAAGGGCTCCAACCATTGACAGCTGCTGCATGGAGAGAGAGCAGACTTCAAACACTGAGGAGACTAAAAGCTGATTGTCCCCAGAGGAATCCCCTAAGGGGGATATGAGCTGCTTCTCAATACAAAAGAATCTCATAGAGGACATCAAAAAGGCTCTCACAAGAGAGCTAGAAGAGAAATGGGAAGCTTGGCAAGAGAGCCTGGAGAAGTCATCCCAAGCATTTAAAGACAGAGTGCATAAAGAAATCAAATCATGGAGAAACAAAATTAGTGAATTGGAAAAGGTAAACAACTCCAAGGAAAACAGGATTAGTGAGCTGGAAAAGGTAAACAACTCCAAGGAAAACAGGACTAGTGAGCTAGAAAAAGAACACAGCTCTCTAAAAAATAAAATGGATAAAATGGGAAAAAAATTCCATAGAAGAAAAAAACTCAATTGGACAATTACAAAAAGATATAAAAAAGTGAGTGAAGAAAATACAACATTGAAAATTAGACTTGAACAAGTAGAAATGAATGACTCAAGGAGAAACCAAGAAGTAGTCAAGCAAAACCAGAGAAATGAAACAATTGAAAAGAATGTCAAGTACCTTATTAGAAGAAAACAGACCTGGAAAACAGATCCAGGAGAGACACTTTGAGAATAATCGGACTCCCTGAAAAATGGGAGGAAAGAAAGAGCTTGGACACTATTTTCGAGGAAATTATCAAACAGAACTGCCCAGACGTTTTGCAAACAGAGGATAAAATAGACATTGAAAAAATTCATCGATCACCTACTGAAAGGGACCCTAAAGTCAAAAGGCCAAGAAATATAGTGGCCAAGTTCAAGGACCATCAGACAAAGGATAAAATACTAGAAGCTGCTAGAAAAAAGCAATTCAGATATGGAGGAGCCACAATAAGGATAACCCAGGATCTAGCAGCGTCCACATTAAAAGAACGAAGGGCCTGGAATATGATATTCCGAAAGGCTAAGGAACTTGGTATGCAGCCAAGAATAACTTACCCAGGGAAGAAGATGGACATTTAACAAAATAAATGAATTCCATCTATTCTTGATGAAATAAACCAGACCTACATAAAATGTTTGATCTTCGAATACAGAACTCAAGAGATTTCTAAAAAGGTAAAAAGAAATCTTGAGAACTATACTTCTGTTATAAAAATATGTAAAGAACATATGTATAATTTATCCTGGAAACTAGAGGTGGAAAGGAAATTATATCATAAAAAAGTGTCAAGTGATGGTACTACATACATCTCATGAAGAGGCAAAGGTAACTTATTATATCTGAGAGAAAGAAAGGAGGGAGATGAACATAATGTGTATCAATAGACATATTCGATTTATGGTGAAACTTCTTCCACATCATTGAAAAGTGAGAGGGAAGGAGTAAGCTAAGGGGAAGGGAATACAGAAATTGTGAGGAAAAGGGGTAAAATAAGGGAAGTAACTTTAAGGTGGGGAGAGATACTAAAAAGGGAGGGCTGTGAAAAGCAAAAGGTGTTCACAAGTTTAATACTGGGTAGAGGGGTAAGAGGGAAGGAAAGGAGAAAAGCATAAGCAGGGCTTAACAGGATGGCAAGCAAGATAGAATTAGTCATTCTAACCATAAATGTGAATGGGGTAAACTCACTCATAAAGAGGTAGCAGTTAGCAGATGGGATCAACAGTCAGAATCCTACTATATGTTGTTTACAGGAAACAAACCTGAAACAGGTTTATACATTCAAACTAAAAGTAAAAGAGTGGAGCAGAATCTATTATGCTTCAGGCAAAGCCAAAAAAGCAGGGGTAGCCATCCTCATCTCAGATCAAGCAAAAAAACAAATTGATCTAATTAAAAGAGATAAGGAAGGGCATTATATCCTACTAAAGGGTAGCATCAATAATGAAGCAGTATCAATATTAAACATATACCACCAAGTGGTGCAGCATCTAAATTCTTAAAAGAGAAATTAAGAGAGCTGCAAGAAGAAATAGACAGCAAAACTATAAGAGTGGGAGATCTCAACCTTGCACTCTCAGAATTAGATAAATCAAACCACAAAATAAATAAGAAGTCAAAGAGGTAAATAGAATACTAGAAAAGTTTGATATGATAGATCTTTGGCGAAAGCTAAATGGAGACAGAAAGGAGTATACTTTCTTCTCAGCAGTTCATGGAACCTATACAAAAATTGACCATATACTAGGACATGAAAACCTTAAAATCAAATGCAGTAAGGCAGAAATGGTAAATGCATCCTTTTCAGACCACAATGCAATTAAAATTACATTTAATAAAAAGCCAGGTGAAAATAGACCAAAGAATAATTGGAAACTAAATAATCTTATACTAAAGAATGATTGGGTAAAACAGCAAATCATAGACATAATTAATAACTTCACCCAAGAAAATGACAATAATGAGACATCATACCAAAATGTGTGGGATACCACCAAAGCAGTAATAAGGAGAAGCTTTATATCTATACAAGCCTACTTGCATAAAATAGAGAAAAAGAGGGCCAACGAATTGGGCTTACAACTAAAATTGCTAGAAAAGGAACAAATTAAAAACCCCCAGACAAACACAAAACTTGAAATTCTAAAATTAAAAGGTGAGATTAAAGGTAAAAAAAAGAAATAAACTATTGATTAATAAAACTAAGAGTTGGTTCTAGGAAAAAACCAACAAAATAGACAAACCCTTAGTAAACCTGATTTAAAAAAGGAAAGAGAAAAAGCAAATTGTTAGTCTTGAAAATGAAAAGGGAGAACTCACCACTAAAGAAGAGGAAATTAGAACAATAGTTAGGAGCTACTTTGCTCAACTTTATGCCAATAAATTCAATAACTTAAATGAAATGGAAGAATACCTTCAAAAATATAGCTTGCCCAGATTAACAGAGGAAGAACTAAGTAGTCTAAATAGTCCCATCTCAGAAAAAGAAATAGAACAAGCTATTAACCAACTCCCTAAGAAAAAATCCCCAGGACCAGAAGGATTTACTTGTGAATTCTACCAAACATTTAAAGAACAACTAACTCCAATGCTATATTAACTCTTTGAAAAAATGGGGATTGAAGGAGTCCTACCAAATTCCTTTTATGACACAGACATGATACGATTCGATCTACCTAACTGAGAAAGAAAACTATAGACCAATTCCTTAGTGAATAGTGATGCTAAAATCTTAAATAAGATATTAGCAAAAAGACTTCAGAAAATCATCCCCAGGATGAGCCGAGAAAGAGATTCAAGAAATTAGAGTAGGAAATCAAACTATCACTCTTTGCAGATGACATGATGGTATACTTAGAGAACCCCAAAGACTCTGCTAAAAAGCTATTAGAAATAATTCAGAATTTTGGCAAAGTGGCAGGATACAAAATAAATCCACATAAATCCTCAGCATTTTTATATATCACCAACAAAATGCAACAGCAAGAGATACAAAGAGAAATTCCATTCCAAACAAAGGTTGAGAGTATAAAGTATTTGGGAATCCATCTACCAAAGAATAGTCAGGAATTATATGAGAAAAATTACAAAACACTTGCCACAAAAATAAAGTCAGATTTAAATCATTGGAAAGACATTCAGTGCTCTTGGATAGGCCGAGCGAATATAATAAAGATGACAATACTCCCCAAACCAATCTATTGATTTAGTGCTATACCAATCAGACTCCCAAGAAACTATTTTAATGACCTAGAAAAAATAACAAAATTCATATGGAAGAATAAAAGGTCGAGAATTGCAAGGGGACTAATGAAAAAAAAGTCAGAGGAAGGTGGTCTAAGTGTACCTGATCGAAAGCTATATTATATAGCAGCAGTCACCAAAACCATTTGGTATTGGCTAAGAAATAGACCGGTAGATCAGTGGAACAGATTAGATACAAAGAACAAAAAAGGGTACATCTATAGCAATCTAATCTTTGACAAACCCAAAGATGCCAACATTAGGGATAAAAATTCATTATTTGGGAAAAACTGTTGGGAACACTGGAAATTAGTATGGCAGAAATTAGATATGGATCCACACTTAACACCATATACCCAGATGAGATCAAAATGGGTCCATGATTTAGGCATAAAGAATGAGATCCTAAATAGATTAGAGAAACAGAAAATAGTCTACCTCTCAGACCTGTGGAGGAGGAAGGAATTTATGACCAGAGGAGAACTAGAGATCATTATTAATCACAAAATAGAAGATTTTGATTACATCAAACTAAAAAGTTTCTGTACAAACAATACTAATGCAAACAAGATTAGAAGGGAAGTAACAAATTGGGAAAATATTGTTAAAGGTAAAGGTTCTGACAAAGGTCTCATTTCCAAAATATATAGAGAACTGATCCTAATTCATAAGAAATCAAACCATTCTCCAATTGATAAATGGTCAAGGGATATGAACAGACAATTCTCAGATGATGAAATTGAAACTCTATCCACTCATATGAAAGAGTGTTCCAAATCACTACTGATCAGAGAAATGCAAATTAAGACAACTCTGAGATACCACTACACACCTGTCAGATTGGCTAAGATGACAGGAACAAACAATGATGACTGTTGGAGGGGCTGTGGGAAAACTGGAACACTGATGCATTGTTGGTGGAGTTGTGAAAGAATCCAGCCATTCTGGAGAGCAATTTGGAACTAGGCCCAAAAAGTTATCAAACTGTTCATCCCCTTTGACCCAGCATTGCTGTTATTGGGCTTGCTTATATCCCAAAGAAATACTAAAGAGCGGAAAGGGACCTGTATGTGCCAAAATGTTTGTGGCAGCTCTTTTTGTTGTAGCTAGAAACTGGAAGTTGAATGGATGTCCACCAATTGGAGAATGGTTGGGTAAATTATGGTATATGAAGGTTATGGAATATTATTGCTCTGTAGGAAATGACCAGCAGGAGGAATACAGAGAGGCTTGGAGAGACTTACATCAACTGAGTGAAATGAATAGAACCAGAAGATCACTGCACACTTCAATGCTGTATGAAGATGTATTCTGATGGAAGTGGATATCTTCAACATAAAGAAGATCCAACTCACTTCCAGTTGATCAATGATGGACAGAAATAACTATACCCAGACAAGGAACACTGGGAAGTGAATGTAAATTGTTAGCACTACTGTCTATCTACCCAGGTTACTTATACCTTTGGAATGTGATACTTAATGTGCAACAAGAAAATGGTATTTACACACATATATTGTATCTAGGTTATATTGTAACACATGTAAAATGTACGGGATTGCCTGTCATCGGGGGGAGGGAATGGAGGGACGGGGGGGATAATTTGGAAAAAATGAATACAAGGGATAATGTTATTAAAAAAATTGCTCATGCATCTATACTGTGGAAAAAAATTCTAAATAAAAAAAAAAAGAGTGATCTTCAGTTGGTGAAAGAAGCCATCTTTGTCTCAATTTTTACCTAATCCTAATGACACACTTTTTTCCAAGTCAAGAGGCAAAAAGCTCTATTATGTTGCCAAAAGGTGGGCAAAGTTAGAGCAAAACTCAAGCTCAATTCCTAATGAATCAGCTGGGGGATTTGCATTCTGGTTAAAAACTGTCTGTGGGGTCACAATAGCTCTAACAATGTAAGGAACTCAACAAGAGACCATTGCAACAAAGGCCCACTGAAAGAGAAAACAATCCTGTCAATGCCCCACTCCAGGTCAAACTGCCTCAGGAAAACAAAGCTTTCCTCCAAGGCCATCTCCAATCCTCTTGATCTACATTTGGGCAATGGACCCAGAAGGATCCAGAGGAAATAGTGAGGCTGGTGACCTTGGATGGCTCTCCCTTACTTAAATGCAATTCACTTGCTTGTCAAGGTCATAGGCAAGTTATTCAAGTGCAATGGAGATGCTTCTCAAAAGGTGAGAGCACTGGCCTACATGGGTCAATGTAATGAAGGCCCTTCCCACTCTAAGTTTCCAAGATTTTGTAGAGTAGCAAGGATGCTTTGCATATGTGTAAGATACTTGATGGATTGTATTTGTTTTTGAAACCCTGGTGAGAATCTCTACCTTGAAATGAAGATCCTAGACACACCTCACTTTTGATTTCAAAGGATTTATACATCTACCCTCTGATTATCTCTTCCCACCAGTCTTGCATAGGATCCTCTTTATTATCCACAGTTTCTAGCTGAGCAGACGATGTTGTAGAAAATGTGTTGCTTTTTGGATCTTTCCCCAGGCTTTCATAGTTAGAATCAGAACTAAGATCTCAAGTCAGGTCTTCTGATTCTTAGACATCAACCTGAATAACTCTAATGATGTGCTTTAAATAAGCATATTAATAAAAGAAAATAACTATCATTTACATTTTCATAAAACTTTAAAGTTTACAGAATGCTTTTCTCAGAATGGTTCATAAATGCAAGTGTTGTTATCCATTCCCATCCCATAGGTGAAGACACTTAGGTGTAAGGGGCCTTTAAATGGGCTGCACCACAGCGCATCATTGAGGCCCGAAAGTAATTTCTGTGGATATTAGGACTGCCCTTGGGCGGGATCCTGGCCATATTGAGATAGCTTCTTAATGGGTGACTCTCTCGCTGATTGGCTGTGTGTGTGACCTCACAGGCCCTATGTAAGCCCACTGCAGGCAGCAATCGCTCTCTTTAACCTGGCGTTCTTCCCCTTGGCTTCCTAGCCTGGGTGGCCAAGCCAAGATGGGTAGCCAAAAGAGGTAAGGGTTTTGGTAGTGAACACGTGGGTCTTCTGACCAGGTGTTCACTCGGGAACCAACAAGTCAGGGCATCAGTTAGGGCATTATGTGAGTAGGTATAATAAAGGCTTTTAAGATTACACGTGGTTGTTCTTGAGTGCGCTACCGGTTATTAAACTATAGATTCAAGAGATTGTGGCCAGAGACCTTAGAAGGCCTCAGAGGAGGCGAGCAGGGTAGAGTTCACACTGCAAAGGACAGTGGTCAAAGGTACTCTGGTGGGTCTAGGACGGACTAGTAATTGTAACTGCCAGGAGAGCACGTTACACTTAGGTTCCTTGAAACACAAGGAACATGGCATATTAATGGAACACCGGGACATTTTTATTGTCAAACATCAAGGGTAGCAAGGGAAGACTTATAACAACATACTATATGCTTCAGTGTCAAATGACTATATAGAGGGTACAGGGATTTTGGGTATTGGGAGAGAAAATTGCCCACTTGATCAAGCCCTTTTCCACCTTATTTTCAAGCTGATTTGCAGCACTGCTAGGGGAATGATAGAGGCTGAAAGGAACCCTTTCACAACAAATCTACAAGTGCCTTGACAAACTGGCTGAGTTGGATTCACAGGATGATTTCGAAAGAGACAGACTAGACTTTCTACCTAGGGTGTAAGAGTTGAATGGAAGTTTGAGAGTCAGCAGGGTGATGTCAGAGAGGCCAGGAGAGACTTACATGAACTGGTGCTAAGTGAAATGAGCAGAACCAGAAGATGATAGGACACGGCAGCAACAAGATTGTACGATGATCAATTCTGATGGACATGGGTGGCTTTTTTCAACAATGAGGTGATTCAGGCCTGAGCCAATGATCTGTGATGATGAGAGTCATCTGCACCCAGAGACAGGACTGTGGGAACTAAGTGTGGACCACAACATAGCATTTTAACACTTTTGGTTAGGATTTGCTTGTATTTTATTTTCTATCCCATTTAAAAAATTTTTTTATTTCATTTGTCTTTTGCATTAAGATCATTGTATAAATGTGAATGCCTATATTGGAATGAACATGTGTTTAACCATGTTTAGCATATATTGGATTGCACACCATGTAGGTAAGGGAGTGAGGAGAAGTTGGGAATAATTGGACATGGTTTTTCAAGGGTCCATGTTGAAAAACTTTTCCTTGCATATGTTTTAAAAATAAAAAAAAATCAATAAAAAGTAAATAGGGGTTTGCCCAAAAGATTTGAATGGAGGTCAAGAGTCTTAGGAAAGATAGAGATGAGAAAAAGGAGGAAGATGTCAATTTTGCTACCTTATCAGTAATGAAAGACAAATTATCTATAATGGACTTGAACCAGAAAAAGACATGAAAGCTTTTTTTTTTTTAAATTTACAAAAAGGTTTACAAAGAAGCATATCCAATTCCCTTTACCCATGAATGACAGATGCAAATACATTTTTTCTTTATTAATGGACAGTCAGATAAAGACAAGAAATTTAAATGTTTAGTGTACAGAAATATTTTTAATCTTTGGTAAAATACACTCTAGGGCAGGGGTCCTCAAAGTACGGCCCACTGGCCAGATGCAGTGGGCTGAGGACCTTTATGCAGCCCTCTGGATTTTTGGCAAATGGGCTGAGAGGCTGAACCAGAGTGTGAGGTTTTGTTTTTACTACAGTCCGGCCCTCCAACAGTCTGAGGGTCAGTGAACTGGGCCCCTATTTAAAAAGTTTGAGGACCACTGCTCTTAGGTGGAAGATGACAAAATGATTTAATGAGAATCTGTGGGAAACCCAATTCAGGCAAAGTGGCTTTGGTTGAGTAAACAACATAACCAAGCATCCTGTGGGCACGGGTAAACAACGTAACCAAGCATCCTGTGGGTAATGGATAGAACAGAAAAAATGGTTCCATTTGATGTCATCACTACCTCACAATCTATGACTGGGATAAAAGGCCAGGAGTCTCAGCAACCGTGCTCTGTGCGGGAGAGACAGTGAGAGAGAAAGAGCGAGCGAGAGTGAGAGCGAGAGCAAGAGCGAGAGAGCGCCAGAGCCAGAGACAGGGAGAGAAAGCGATAGAGGTGGGAGGAGAGGAGAGGAGAGGAGAGGAGTGTAGAAAAGAGCAGAGGAGAGGAGAGGAGAGGAGAGGAGAGGAGAGGAGAGGAGAGGAGAGGAGAGGAGAGGAGAGGAGAGGAGAGGAGAGGAGATCAGAGGAGAGGAGAGGAGATCAGAGGAGAGGAGAGGAGATCAGAGGAGAGGAGAGGAGAGGAGAGGAGAGGAGAGGAGAGGAGGGAGAGGGGAGGGGAGGGGAGGGGAGGGATAGGGTGGGGGGAGGATTGGAGAATTTGAGGGGAGGGGATTTTAAGAGAGGATTAAAGAGGGAGGGGGGAAGGGAGAGGGGTAGTAGATATAAAGATATAGAGATAGAGAAGTTATATAAAGAACATAGAGAAGATAGAGATAGCTATAGAAATTTAGAGATAGATATAGAGAAGATAGAGATAGATACATAGAAGATAGAGATAGCTATAGAAAGTTAGAGATAGATATAGAGAAGATAGATATAGATATAGGGAAAAGATAGTGATAGCTATAGAAAATATAGTGATAGAGAATTTTTTTTTACTTTGTTTTTTTCTTTTAGTGATAGAGAATTTAGAGAGAGATAGTGATAGTGATAGTGATAGTGACAGATAGTGATAGTGATAGATAGTGATAGTGATAGTGATAGTGATAGTGATAGTGATAGATAGTGCTAGTGATAGACAGTGATAGTGATAGTGATAGTGATAGTGATAGTGATAGTGATAGTGATAGTGATAGCTAGAGTGATAGAGATAGAGAAGATAGAGATAGATATAGAGAAGATAGAAATAGATCTATAGAGAGAAGATAGAGATAGAGAAAAAAGATTGAGATAGTAAGGGAGGGAGTGAGTGTGAGGCGGAGACAGAGACAGAGAGAGTTAGAGAGGGCAAGGTAGGAGTGTGTGTGTGTTCCTGTTTGTGTTTGTGTTTTGTGTTTGTTTGTGTTTGTGTTTTGTGTGTGTTCGTGTTTGTGTTTTGTGTGTGTTCGTTGCCCAACCTGATATTTTACCAGCTAAGGGGGCTGTCTTGTTTTTCTTATCTCCGAGGAGCTCTTACAGGTAAGAGGCTCTATGATGCAGACTATTCTGGGGATGGGGAAAGCTGAATATGTGTAGGAAGAGGAATGAGGAAGTTTGTATTTTGGGGGGAGGTGTGTAATTTTGTGGGAAGATACTGTTCTAGAGATCAGTGTGAGAGACCTTCCTTGTGTCAGCAATAGGAAATGGACAAGAAGCTTGTTCCTCTGTCCTCAAGGTCCTCAATACAAGGGAGATCTGTAGCCTCCTAGGAGATAACTCAAATTATCTGAGACTCACCTACAAAGGAAATGGCATTTTGTTGTTGTCCTGAAGAGGCTCCTCTGTTCTTGAGTACAAGAAAGACATGGACCTAGGAGTCAGGATGACTTGAGTTTCAAATTCAGTCTCAGACAGGGTTGAGAGTCCCTGAGGCAAACCGTTTGCCCTTTTTGCCTCCATTTCCTCACAGGGTTGATCTAAGGATCAAATGAGATGGTAAACTGGCAAAGGCTGTCCAGTAAAAAAGACAGAAGAGAGGTATTTCCTCTCTCACTCTGCCCCTGATGTGACCCCGAGACTGCCTCCAGGTCCTCTTTCCATCCTTTGGGGGATCAAGCTTAAGCCTGAAACACTGGGGGATTCCCTTAGCCAGAGAGGAGGTGGGACAGAGCAGTATCAAAGTTCTTCAACTTTTTCTGACAAGCTACTGGAGCCTCCTCCATCTTTCTCCAAAGCATATTTTAAAGTCACAAAACAAATTCTTTGGAATCTCAAAATGTATATCTATCCCATTTTTTTTTTTTAATTGGAGAGGGTGGACCCGGTTGTTCATTGTACTGTAGGTATCCAATGTAAGTATGGAAAATCCCTTTCTCCCTGTACTCGGGTAGACAATCTTTCATTACTTCTTAGTGACCTGCAGTGCTTCAAGGCACTGAAAGTGTTAAGAAAGGTGGAAGCAGGGTACAAGTGTAGTTTAGGACTTTCCAGCCTCTATTTCTGCCCTGTCTGATCCACATTGTGGCCCTTAGGGCTTGTGGATTTGAGAACGGAAATAGGAGAGAACTCTTCTGGGCAAGAACAAACAGGGATAAGAGCCAGTGGACTGTAAGCCTGACAGGCACATGGGATGATGTGAAATCACAAAATATTGTAATTATTCTCAGAAATTGTGTGCTTTGAGCACCTGATAGAAGGTACCCACCCACCACAGCAAACAGATGAACTTGATAGATTCTTCTTTATACTGACAGACACTCTGCCTACAAGGTTTCAACTTTTATTTGTATTGTGATACAATGGAGTTTCTCACTTGCTGCCTTTGGATTTCTTTTAATGAGGAGGAGACCCAAAAGAAGGGATGGAGAAAGGAAGAAACAAGGATGGGACCGTAGGAATGGATCCTTTTTATCAACTGTGTTGAGTCTGGCTCTGCAGTTAAAACCTAAGAAGACAATGAAAGGCAACAGCGGGGCTGTGCCCAATGAGCTCTTAGAACCTTCTTGGACGGCTTGCTGCTCCTTTAGCTGGGAAGATGGGGTAGTTATTGGAAGCAAAGCTGAGTATTTATTGATTGACAATTTTTTTTCCCCCTCAGGGAATCTTTGCCCTTCAAGATGGTGAAAAAAAAGGGAGCACTTCCCCATGGTGAGAATCAATTAACAAACATATAGTAATACTTCTTCTTCTATCAGTCACTGTATTAAATGAGGAAGATACTCCAAACATTAATTGAAAGAGGGAGGATCAAAAGTACATCAACTAGAATATGCCTGATAGAGAGTATAGAAAAAGAACGTCCGAAGGCATATCCGGAAGGGAACAATGAGGCTATCAGAAGAGCTTAGGAGACAGGTGGACAGGATGACCAGCTTGTTGGCTATGGGAGTGAAGAAAAGAAAACATCTGCGGGAAGATGTTGTTGAGTAAGGAATGAAAAGATGCCTCAGTCAATAGATGCTATGTGGGCTAAGCAAAGGGAAGAGTGGTGGATGACACCTGGGTGACAGAAAAGGCAATTTCAGAAGAGGGCAGAGGGTGTGGGACAAAGAACAGATCCTGTTTTGGACACGTTGAGGTTCTGGTGCAATTGGGCATGCAGGTCAAAATGTCCAACAGATAGTACATGTGAGTTGGAGAAGAAAGTTCAAGATAGAGACTGCAGCAGGATCAGCATACTTGGTAGTGTTTTCAGCTTTACCTGTTTCCATTGCTTCAGAGGAGGATGATATTTGTAACTCGTTAGGACTTTGCCAGGATTCTGGCAATTAGAAGGAGTAAATATCGCCAGAGAATAAGAGGTGGGAAGTGAAGAGGAAAGGATAATACCTTTTCTTTAAAAAGGAGTGAGATGGGAACTACTAGGAAAAGGGAAAGGAAGAGGGCGAATAGGGCAAATTAACTTCCATATGAAAAAGAGTCAAGTAAAAGCTTTTCCAGTGGAGGGGAAGAGGGGGATAAGAGGTTGGTTGAGTGAACCTGTTCTCACCAGTATTGCTCCAAATAGGAAACACCATACATACTGAATAAGGATATGCAACTCTAATCTTAGCCTGCAGGAAAATAGGAGGTTAATACAAAATGGGAAGTGAGGGGTGATAAAAGAACAGGCCATTTGGGAGGAGTCAGTGATCAGTAGCAAAACACTTTTGAGGAGATACAGAGTGAAAGAGAATAAATGGGAGGGGGAATACAATTAGCCATAGTCAATGTAAAAACAATTTTTAAAACAAGTTTCTGATGGAATATCATTGTTCACTGGAAAATGATGAGCAGAATGTTCATAGGGGGAAAATACCCTGCAAAGTCCTCCATGAACACAGTGAAACATGCCATATATAAAATGATAGCAACATTTTGCAGTGATCAGTATAAAATGATTTTGTTATTCTCAGTAACACAATCATACATAACTACTCTGAAGGAGTTATAGTAAAAAAGAAAAATCTTAACCATTCACAGAAAAGGAATGATTATATCTGAATACAGATTGAAGCATTCTTTATTTACCTGTTATCTCTCTATTTTTCACTTCATTTTCCTTAAGGCTTTTTATTTTTTTTCACTAAGATGGGAGATCTATGTTTTTTTCTCAAATTTTATGGAAATCTTTTACAAAATTTTAAATGTACTTTGTTAATTGTGGGTGAGAATCAAGGAAAGAACCTGGACAGCAAACATTTTTAAAAACAAATAAGAATATTTTGAATGGAAATTGGGCAAAATATTAAATAAATTTAATAAAAAGAAAAAAATGCATTCACTTTTGAACTTTGGGACTTACAAGAGTAATTAATTTTACACTTCAATTAGTAAAACTAGACTGAATGGGAATGTGAGAAACAGTGCAGAGAATTTAAAAGCCAAGAGGGAAGAATAAGTAGAGGCCACAGTCAATAAACATTCCTTATCTACTGTGCACTAAGCTCCATAGTAAGCACTGGGTATATATAAAGAAAGGCTCAAAGTGGGTCCTGGCCTGGAGGAACTTCCAGTCTAAGGAGGTGACTCCACACAAACAACTCTGTTCAAATAATGGGGTTGCCACAAAAATTGGAAGTAAGGAAATTGTCTCTTGGGCTTCCTCCAAGTATGCCATGAAGAAGAGCATGTTGCTAAGGGTCCAGTTGCCGTCCAAAGACCAGGAATCACCCTTGGGAGATCATAATCCCTGTGCTGCTGCAATCTTTCCCACTCACAATCTCTTTCCTGATTCCTTCCCCTTTGCTCATATGGTCCCTCCTTCATTCACAGACTTGAGCCAGGACGAGAAAAAGAGCATACTCAAGAGGGCAAAATCGCTGTTATTCCGAGGTCCCCCTCACCGCCGTGCACCCTCATCCCAAAAAAATGGGCAAGAGCCGGACCTAGAGGGCCAGGACGACAGTATTCCTGCCACATCAAAAATGGAGGGAAAGGACATTGTGGCCACAACCTCGTTTAGTTCGAGGTTCACCTTTCCTCCTATACCCACCCCTCCTGGTTCTCCCAAGAGGCTTCCAAAAGCCACCCGGGCCTGTCCTGGCCAAGCAGCAGGTGCAATTCCAAAGAGGAAATCCAAAGTGTATTCGATGCTGGCTACAGAATGTGAGAACACATCTTCTGAAACTGAGCCCGAACTCTCCTCAGAAGATGATGCTCCACAGCAAGAAGAGAACTCAGTGTGGGCCACCAAAGTCCTCGGTGCTCCTTGGAATAGAATAGGCAAAGAATGCCCGGAGCTTCCCACTGAATCCAAGAACTCTCCTGGAGCTCTCTCCCAATCTTCCTTCCAGTGGGCACAGGGAGATGGGCCTCTTCCCCAAGAAGACAGCACGGCCTGTCTCATCCAAGGAGTGAGTGTACTTCTTTGGAAGAGGACCAATAAAGTAGGCCTGGCTCCTCCCACTGAGTCTGAGACAACCCCCAGAGATCTCTGCAAACTGTCCTTCAGTTGCGGGCAGGGAAAAAGCCCTCCACCTCGACAAGTCAGCCCAGCCGGTACTTTGAAAGAAGTTAGAGCTCCTCGGAGGGGGGACAACAAAATAAGCCCGGCACGTCCTAAGGACCCCATGGTATCCTCCAGCGTTCTCTTGGAACCCTCCTTCAACTGGGCGCAGGGAGAAGGTCACTCATCTCAGGAAACCAGCCCAGTCTGGGGCATCCAAGGAGTTAGTGTTCTTAAGAAGTGCAAGATAGGACCTCTTTCGCTTGCCACGGAGTCAAAGACAGCCCCCAGAGCTCCCTCGGAAGCCTCCTGCAGTTGGGCCCAAGGACAATGTCAGCCACCCCAAGAAGCTGGCCCAGCATTTATTTCCAGACCCTGTCGTCTATGGAGAAAGATGAGTAAAAAATCCTCGGCTCAGCCCACGGAGTCAAAGACAGCTCCCAGACTTCCCCCGGAACCCTCCTGCAGTTGGGCCCAAGGACAATGTCAGCCACCCCAAGAAGCTGGCCCGGCATTTATTTCCAGACCCTGTCGTCTATGGAGAAAGATGAGTAAAGCAACCTCGGCTCTGCCCACTGAGCCAAAGACAGCCCCCAGACTTCCCCCGGAACCCTCCTGCAGTTGGGCCCAAGGACAATGTCAGCCACCCAAAGAAGCTGGCCCAGCATTTATTTCCAGACCCTGTCGTCTATGGAGAAAGATGAGTAAAGCATCCTCGGCTCTGCCAACTGACTCAAAGACAGCCCCCAGACTTCCCTTGGAAGCCTCCTGCAGTTGGGCCCAGGGACAATGTCATCCAGCACCCCAAGAACCCTGCCCAGCATCCACTTCCAAAGCCCAAAGTCTTTGCAAGAAGGCTGGCAAATTAACCTTGACCTCCCAAGCAAACCCTTCTCCAACTACAGAGCCCAAGCATTCTAGGGAGCACAAAAGTCAATTTTGGTCCTTTTTAAAATATTTCCGCCCTGCCAGAAACTAGGAAGGTCTTCTGAGCTCTCCCGATTTCCCGCCACAAATGGAACAAATTTGGAACTTAGGGACATTAAAATCAAAGACAGCATCACAGGGAATCCTTCATACACAACTCAAAAGACTGTGAACAAAATCATCAGGTTAGGGATGAAGCTCTCTAATGTGGCAACACTTCAGACAAAATCCACAGAAATAACAAATGGGACAAGCTCCAACCTCAACAGGAACCACAGACATTTTCATCTCCTAGACTCTCTTTTCAACTTGGGTCTGAGTCCTGGAGGCCTAAGTGAAGCTGGGCTGCCTAAGATGGCAGCCAGGTCCAGCTGTGCCACTGAGAACCTGAGAAGGTGGCCCTGGTGAGGATCCAGCTCCTGGCGGGTGCGGAGACAATGGATCTGGGATGCTGCTGGTAGTTGCAGGCGAGGGGAGCTCTTGCTTTGGGGCTGCTGGTCAGAATCTCGGGAGTTCCTGGGCAGAGGGCAACACTGAAGGGAAGCTTTAGGAACATTCTCACCACACATCAATTAAAGGAGCTTAGAGCTCATTCCTCCTTTTAAAACGCGCACCTGCAAAGAACCATCCCACCACTGAAATATATGATGGGAAAGGGGAAGACAAGGCATCATCTTCAGAAGAGGACATTTAAGGAAAAGAAAAGCTTTTACCCCAAAGACTAATGTGCAATTCCTGCACAACCAAAGAAACTATGTAGAACAATGTAACCTAAAATATTCCTTCCAAGAAAAACTAAAAGCATATTAAAAAAAAAAAAAAAAAAAAGGAAACCAACTTGCAAAGGAGGAAAGGAATCTCAAGATGGAAATCAATCTTTGAAAAATAAAGATTAGCAAACCATAGAAGGGAAGAATAACCAAGACATTTCAGTAGAGATTGTAAATATTGAAAACAAATTGAACAATGTGAAATATAACTTAAAAAGACAGATCTGGAGGATAGATTAGCAACAGAAAATTGATAAAAATGGACTACCTGAACATTTGGACCAAAAAGAGAACCTTAACACAGTAATGAAAGAGATAATTTGGCAATATTGTCCTGGAATGATAGGGCATGAGGAGAAAATGTCCAAATAGCTAAAAAAATCCCCCAATCACATCTCATGAAATTCATTGTGGAAAACACTCAGAATATTAATGCTAAATTTAGAAACCCATAACTCAAAGGGAAAATTTTTGAAGAAACAAAAAAAAATTCATATAAGTGGGAACCACAATTGGAATTGAACAAGACACATCAGCAGTCCCAGTAAAAGACTGAAAAGGTATCTCCTGAGTTCTGATTCTGAGAGGGGAGGGTGGAGAGAGGGCCAGGAGAAAGGAGAAAAAGGGACAGCATGGAGCATGGAGCAAGACCAACTTAGGGAAGGAAGGAAGACCAAAAGAAGGGAAAAAATTGAGATAGAAGGGGAGGAGGCAAAGGAGAGAAAGAAGAGGGAAGAAGAGAGAGCTTACTTTGGAAAGATTTCATATAGTATATTTAAAAATTATTTTTAATCTTGAAATGAGTACTTTTCCAAATGTAGAGAATTCAACATTCCATTTTGTGATCCCAGCGTTTCTCCTTCGCTCCTTTAATCCCACTCTTCCCAAGACAGCAAGTGATCTAAGTGAAATAATTACAACTCTCATGTACTAAAGCACATTTCTCAGATTGTGGAAGACAAAAATCTAATTCTGGGGCAAAAAACCAGAACAAAGGAAAAAAATTAATTAGGAATCTGTGTGACCCCCTGACTCAGATGGGCTACTCTGGAGGCATCTCCAGATGCAAACAAAGCATGGATTCTATGCAAGGAGACGTCCCAGCACATAAAGGGAACAGCCCGGCATGGCATGAGGCCCCAGGCCAGAAAGAGGAGTCGGATTAAACAGGAAAAGATTTGGGTTCAGTGAATGGATAGAACCACTGACCAATGACCAGTAATGTCTCTTTCCTAGAACTCATGGGACTTCCTGAAACTTAGGCCTAAGGTCTGACCTTTTCTGCCCTACAATCCTCTGAGAATAAGAGTCATGTGATGTCCTGAAACTTGGGCCTAAAGTCCTAGAGCCTCTGAGAAACCTTCCCCTGGTCCCATTCAGTCTCTTTATTTCCTTCCTGCCTTTGAGGATCTTATATTTTATTGGGAGATTTGCAATATGTACATAGATAAGTGAATACAATCATTGATGGAAAGAGAATCTCTAAAAAGGGCAAGGGGAAGAGGAGAGAGAAATATCTATATCATGAAAATTGCATTTCTCTGGGATTAACGGTTCAAACCCCAGGTCAACCATCCTGGGTTATTGAAGATAGCTGGGGGACTTCCGGCCAAGATGGCGGCGTGGAGGCAGACAGCTGCTTGAGTTCTGCGGTTTCTCTCAGAACTTACTTCATGACAAGCCTCGGAGTTGATGCTTGACCGAGAAAGAAACCCACAAATAATCACCAACAGAAGACATCCTTGAAGTTCGCCAGAGGTCGTCTGTGTTTGCTCGGGGGAGGGTCAAACAGACTGGGCACAGACTGAGGGCAGGCAAGCCAGAGAGGGACAGGCAGCTCACACAACCCCAGTGTGGATACTCTATCTTGGCAGCAAGCCAGGAGAGTGAAGAGGGTGTAAACACCAGAGGTGAAGATTAAAACCCCCAGAAAGCTAGAGTCTCTTGGGACCCGGCCACCCCCAACCCCCACCTGGACTGACTCAGCGCATTCTCAGAGCCTCAGAGCCCAGACTCAGCACAGCCATGGATGTTCTGTTAGTGGCTCTCTGCTGCCCTCCCCCCCCAGTCTGTGGACAAAGCCCATTAATACCATCCAGCCCCATCCCCAACCAATTGTTGGGGACCAATTGTTTCTCTTGTCAATTTGTTTTCTTCGATTCCCGCTCTGACAAAATGAACAAAAAATTCAAAAGGGCTCCAACCATTGACAGCTGCTGCATGGAGAGAGAGCAGACTTCAAACACTGAGGAGACTAAAAGCTGATTGTCCCCAGAGGAATCCCCTAAGGGGGATATGAGCTGCTTCTCAATACAAAAGAATCTCATAGAGGACATCAAAAAGGCTCTCACAAGAGAGCTAGAAGAGAAATGGGAAGCTTGGCAAGAGAGCCTGGAGAAGTCATCCCAAGCATTTAAAGACAGAGTGCATAAAGAAATCAAATCATGGAGAAACAAAATTAGTGAATTGGAAAAGGTAAACAACTCCAAGGAAAACAGGATTAGTGAGCTGGAAAAGGTAAACAACTCCAAGGAAAACAGGACTAGTGAGCTAGAAAAAGAACACAGCTCTCTAAAAAATAAAATGGATAAAATGGGAAAAAAATTCCATAGAAGAAAAAAACTCAATTGGACAATTACAAAAAGATATAAAAAAGTGAGTGAAGAAAATACAGCATTGAAAATTAGACTTGAACAAGTAGAAATGAATGACTCAAGGAGAAACCAAGAAGTAGTCAAGCAAAACCAGAGAAATGAAACAATTGAAAAGAATGTCAAGTACCTTATTAGAAGAAAACAGACCTGGAAAACAGATCCAGGAGAGACACTTTGAGAATAATCGGACTCCCTGAAAAATGGGAGGAAAGAAAGAGCTTGGACACTATTTTCGAGGAAATTATCAAACAGAACTGCCCAGACGTTTTGCAAACAGAGGATAAAATAGACATTGAAAAAATTCATCGATCACCTACTGAAAGGGACCCTAAAGTCAAAAGGCCAAGAAATATAGTGGCCAAGTTCAAGGACCATCAGACAAAGGATAAAATACTGGAAGCTGCTAGAAAAAAGCAATTCAGATATGGAGGAGCCACAATAAGGATAACCCAGGATCTAACAGCGTCCACATTAAAAGAACGAAGGGCCTGGAATATGATATTCCGAAAGGCTAAGGAACTTGGTATGCAGCCAAGAATAACTTACCCAGGGAAGAAGATGGACATTTAACAAAATAAATGAATTCCATCTATTCTTGATGAAATAAACCAGACCTACATAAAATGTTTGATCTTCGAATACAGAACTCAAGAGATTTCTAAAAAGGTAAAAAGAAATCTTGAGAACTATACTTCTGTTATAAAAATATGTAAAGAACATATGTATAATTTATCCTGGAAACTAGAGGTGGAAAGGAAATTATATCATAAAAAAGTGTCAAGTGATGGTACTACATACATCTCATGAAGAGGCAAAGGTAACTTATTATATCTGAGAGAAAGAAAGGAGGGAGATGAACATAATGTGTATCAATAGACATATTCGATTTATGGTGAAACTTCTTCCACATCATTGAAAAGTGAGAGGGAAGGAGTAAGCTAAGGGGAAGGGAATACAGAAATTGTGAGGAAAAGGGGTAAAATAAGGGAAGTAACTTTAAGGTGGGGAGAGATACTAAAAAGGGAGGGCTGTGAAAAGCAAAAGGTGTTCACAAGTTTAATACTGGGTAGAGGGGTAAGAGGGAAGGAAAGGAGAAAAGCATAAGCAGGGCTTAACAGGATGGCAAGCAAGATAGAATTAGTCATTCTAACCATAAATGTGAATGGGGTAAACTCCCTCATAAAGAGGTAGCAGTTAGCAGATGGGATCAACAGTCAGAATCCTACTATATGTTGTTTACAGGAAACACACCTGAAACAGGTTTATACATTCAAACTAAAAGTAAAAGAGTGGAGCAGAATCTATTATGCTTCAGGCAAAGCCAAAAAAGCAGGGGTAGCCATCCTCATCTCAGATCAAGCAAAAAAACAAATTGATCTAATTAAAAGAGATAAGGAAGGGCATTATATCCTACTAAAGGGTAGCATCAATAATGAAGCAGTATCAATATTAAACATATACCCACCAAGTGGTGCAGCATCTAAATTCTTAAAAGAGAAATTAAGAGAGCTGCAAGAAGAAATAGACAGCAAAACTATAAGAGTGGGAGATCTCAACCTTGCACTCTCAGAATTAGATAAATCAAACCACAAAATAAATAAGAAGTCAAAGAGGTAAATAGAATACTAGAAAAGTTTGATATGATAGATCTTTGGCGAAAGCTAAATGGAGACAGAAAGGAGTATACTTTCTTCTCAGCAGTTCATGGAACCTATACAAAAATTGACCATATACTAGGACATGAAAACCTTAAAATCAAATGCAGTAAGGCAGAAATGGTAAATGCATCCTTTTCAGACCACAATGCAATTAAAATTACATTTAATAAAAAGCCAGGTGAAAATAGACCAAAGAATAATTGGAAACTAAATAATCTTATACTAAAGAATGATTGGGTAAAACAGCAAATCATAGACATAATTAATAACTTCACCCAAGAAAATGACAATAATGAGACATCATACCAAAATGTGTGGGATACCACCAAAGCAGTAATAAGGAGAAGCTTTATATCTATACAAGCCTACTTGCATAAAATAGAGAAAAAGAGGGCCAACGAATTGGGCTTACAACTAAAATTGCTAGAAAAGGAACAAATTAAAAACCCCCAGACAAACACAAAACTTGAAATTCTAAAATTAAAAGGTGAGATTAAAAGTAAAAAAAGAAAAAAAACTATTGATTAATAAAACTAAGAGTTGGTTCTAGGAAAAAACCAACAAAATAGACAAACCCTTAGTAAACCTGATTTAAAAAAGGAAAGAGAAAAAGCAAATTGTTAGTCTTGAAAATGAAAAGGGAGAACTCACCACTAAAGAAGAGGAAATTAGAACAATAGTTAGGAGCTACTTTGCTCAACTTTATGCCAATAAATTCAATAACTTAAATGAAATGGAAGAATACCTTCAAAAATATAGCTTGCCCAGATTAACAGAGGAAGAACTAAGTAGTCTAAATAGTCCCATCTCAGAAAAAGAAATAGAACAAGCTATTAACCAACTCCCTAAGAAAAAATCCCCAGGACCAGAAGGATTTACTTGTGAATTCTACCAAACATTTAAAGAACAACTAACTCCAATGCTATATTAACTCTTTGAAAAAATGGGGATTGAAGGAGTCCTACCAAATTCCTTTTATGACACAGACATGATACGATTCGATCTACCTAACTGAGAAAGAAAACTATAGACCAATTCCTTAGTGAATAGTGATGCTAAAATCTTAAATAAGATATTAGCAAAAAGACTTCAGAAAATCATCCCCAGGATGAGCCGAGAAAGAGATTCAAGAAATTAGAGTAGGAAATCAAACTATCACTCTTTGCAGATGACATGATGGTATACTTAGAGAACCCCAAAGACTCTGCTAAAAAGCTATTAGAAATAATTCAGAATTTTGGCAAAGTGGCAGGATACAAAATAAATCCACATAAATCCTCAGCATTTTTATATATCACCAACAAAATGCAACAGCAAGAGATACAAAGAGAAATTCCATTCCAAACAAAGGTTGAGAGTATAAAGTATTTGGGAATCCATCTACCAAAGAATAGTCAGGAATTATATGAGAAAAATTACAAAACACTTGCCACAAAAATAAAGTCAGATTTAAATCATTGGAAAGACATTCAGTGCTCTTGGATAGGCCGAGCGAATATAATAAAGATGACAATACTCCCCAAACCAATCTATTGATTTAGTGCTATACCAATCAGACTCCCAAGAAACTATTTTAATGACCTAGAAAAAATAACAAAATTCATATGGAAGAATAAAAGGTCGAGAAATGCAAGGGGACTAATGAAAAAAAAGTCAGAGGAAGGTGGTCTAAGTGTACCTGATCGAAAGCTATATTATATAGCAGCAGTCACCAAAACCATTTGGTATTGGCTAAGAAATAGACCGGTAGATCAGTGGAACAGATTAGATACAAAGAACAAAAAAGGGTACATCTATAGCAATCTAATCTTTGACAAACCCAAAGATGCCAACATTAGGGATAAAAATTCATTATTTGGGAAAAACTGTTGGGAACACTGGAAATTAGTATGGCAGAAATTAGATATGGATCCACACTTAACACCATATACCCAGATGAGATCAAAATGGGTCCATGATTTAGGCATAAAGAATGAGATCCTAAATAGATTAGAGAAACAGAAAATAGTCTACCTCTCAGACCTGTGGAGGAGGAAGGAATTTATGACCAGAGGAGAACTAGAGATCATTATTAATCACAAAATAGAAGATTTTGATTACATCAAACTAAAAAGTTTCTGTACAAACAATACTAATGCAAACAAGATTAGAAGGGAAGTAACAAATTGGGAAAATATTGTTAAAGGTAAAGGTTCTGACAAAGGTCTCATTTCCAAAATATATAGAGAACTGATCCTAATTCATAAGAAATCAAACCATTCTCCAATTGATAAATGGTCAAGGGATATGAACAGACAATTCTCAGATGATGAAATTGAAACTCTATCCACTCATATGAAAGAGTGTTCCAAATCACTACTGATCAGAGAAATGCAAATTAAGACAACTCTGAGATACCACTACACACCTGTCAGATTGGCTAAGATGACAGGAACAAACAATGATGACTGTTGGAGGGGCTGTGGGAAAACTGGAACACTGATGCATTGTTGGTGGAGTTGTGAAAGAATCCAGCCATTCTGGAGAGCAATTTGGAACTAGGCCCAAAAAGTTATCAAACTGTTCATCCCCTTTGACCCAGCATTGCTGTTATTGGGCTTGCTTATATCCCAAAGAAATACTAAAGAGCGGAAAGGGACCTGTATGTGCCAAAATGTTTGTGGCAGCTCTTTTTGTTGTAGCTAGAAACTGGAAGTTGAATGGATGTCCACCAATTGGAGAATGGTTGGGTAAATTATGGTATATGAAGGTTATGGAATATTATTGCTCTGTAGGAAATGACCAGCAGGAGGAATACAGAGAGGCTTGGAGAGACTTACATCAACTGAGTGAAATGAATAGAACCAGACTGCACACTTCAATGCTGTATGAAGATGTATTCTGATGGAAGTGGATATCTTCAACATAAAGAAGATCCAACTCACTTCCAGTTGATCAATGATGGACAGAAATAACTATACCCAGACAAGGAACACTGGGAAGTGAATGTAAATTGTTAGCACTACTGTCTATCTACCCAGGTTACTTATACCTTTGGAATGTGATACTTAATGTGCAACAAGAAAATGGTATCTACACACATATATTGTATCTAGGTTATATTGTAACACATGTAAAATGTACGGGATTGCCTGTCATCGGGGGGAGGGAATGGAGGGACGGGGGGGATAATTTGGAAAAAATGAATACAAGGGATAATGTTATTAAAAAAATTGCTCATGCATCTATACTGTGGAAAAAAATTCTAAATAAAAAAAAAAGAGTGATCTTCAGTTGGTGAAAGAAGCCATCTTTGTCTCAATTTTTACCTAATCCTAATGACACACTTTTTTCCAAGTCAAGAGGCAAAAAGCTCTATTATGTTGCCAAAAGGTGGGCAAAGTTAGAGCAAAACTCAAGCTCAATTCCTAATGAATCAGCTGGGGGATTTGCATTCTGGTTAAAAACTGTCTGTGGGGTCACAATAGCTCTAACAATGTAAGGAACTCAACAAGAGACCATTGCAACAAAGGCCCACTGAAAGAGAAAACAATCCTGTCAATGCCCCACTCCAGGTCAAACTGCCTCAGGAAAACAAAGCTTTCCTCCAAGGCCATCTCCAATCCTCTTGATCTACATTTGGGCAATGGACCCAGAAGGATCCAGAGGAAATAGTGAGGCTGGTGACCTTGGATGGCTCTCCCTTACTTAAATGCAATTCACTTGCTTGTCAAGGTCATAGGCAAGTTATTCAAGTGCAATGGAGATGCTTCTCAAAAGGTGAGAGCACTGGCCTACATGGGTCAATGTAATGAAGGCCCTTCCCACTCTAAGTTTCCAAGATTTTGTAGAGTAGCAAGGATGCTTTGCATATGTGTAAGATACTTGATGGATTGTATTTGTTTTTGAAACCCTGGTGAGAATCTCTACCTTGAAATGAAGATCCTAGACACACCTCACTTTTGATTTCAAAGGATTTATACATCTACCCTCTGATTATCTCTTCCCACCAGTCTTGCATAGGATCCTCTTTATTATCCACAGTTTCTAGCTGAGCAGACGATGTTGTAGAAATTGTGTTGCTTTTTGGATCTTTCCCCAGGCTTTCATAGTTAGAATCAGAACTAAGATCTCAAGTCAGGTCTTCTGATTCTTAGACATCAACCTGAATAACTCTAATGATGTGCTTTAAATAAGCATATTAATAAAAGAAAATAACTATCATTTACATTTTCATAAAACTTTAAAGTTTACAGAATGCTTTTCTCAGAATGGTTCATAAATGCAAGTGTTGTTATCCATTCCCATCCCATAGGTGAAGACACTTAGGTGTAAGGGGCCTTTAAATGGGCTGCACCACAGCGCATCATTGAGGCCCGAAAGTAATTTCTGTGGATATTAGGACTGCCCTTGGGCGGGATCCTGGCCATATTGAGATAGCTTCTTAATGGGTGACTCTCTCGCTGATTGGCTGTGTGTGTGACCTCACAGGCCCTATGTAAGCCCACTGCAGGCAGCAATCGCTCTCTTTAACCTGGCGTTCTTCCCCTTGGCTTCCTAGCCTGGGTGGCCAAGCCAAGATGGGTAGCCAAAAGAGGTAAGGGTTTTGGTAGTGAACACGTGGGTCTTCTGACCAGGTGTTCACTCGGGAACCAACAAGTCAGGGCATCAGTTAGGGCATTATGTGAGTAGGTATAATAAAGGCTTTTAAGATTACACGTGGTTGTTCTTGAGTGCGCTACCGGTTATTAAACTATAGATTCAAGAGATTGTGGCCAGAGACCTTAGAAGGCCTCAGAGGAGGCGAGCCGGGTAGAGTTCACACTGCAAAGGACAGTGGTCAAAGGTACTCTGGTGGGTCTAGGACGGACTAGTAATTGTAACTGCCAGGAGAGCACGTTACACTTAGGTTCCTTGAAACACAAGGAACATGGCATATTAATGGAACACCGGGACATTTTTATTGTCAAACATCAAGGGTAGCAAGGGAAGACTTATAACAACATACTATATGCTTCAGTGTCAAATGACTATATAGAGGGTACAGGGATTTTGGGTATTGGGAGAGAAAATTGCCCACTTGATCAAGCCCTTTTCCACCTTATTTTCAAGCTGATTTGCAGCACTGCTAGGGGAATGATAGAGGCTGAAAGGAACCCTTTCACAACAAATCTACAAGTGCCTTGACAAACTGGCTGAGTTGGATTCACAGGATGATTTCGAAAGAGACAGACTAGACTTTCTACCTAGGGTGTAAGAGTTGAATGGAAGTTTGAGAGTCAGCAGGGTGATGTCAGAGAGGCCAGGAGAGACTTACATGAACTGGTGCTAAGTGAAATGAGCAGAACCAGAAGATGATAGGACACGGCAGCAACAAGATTGTACGATGATCAATTCTGATGGACATGGGTGGCTTTTTTCAACAATGAGGTGATTCAGGCCTGAGCCAATGATCTGTGATGATGAGAGTCATCTGCACCCAGAGACAGGACTGTGGGAACTAAGTGTGGACCACAACATAGCATTTTAACACTTTTGGTTAGGATTTGCTTGTATTTTATTTTCTATCCCATTTAAAAAATTTTTTTTATTTCATTTGTCTTTTGCATTAAGATCATTGTATAAATGTGAATGCCTATATTGGAATGAACATGTGTTTAACCATGTTTAGCATATATTGGATTGCACACCATGTAGGTAAGGGAGTGAGGAGAAGTTGGGAATAATTGGACATGGTTTTTCAAGGGTCCATGTTGAAAAACTTTTCCTTGCATATGTTTTAAAAATAAAAAAAATCAATAAAAAGTAAATAGGGGTTTGCCCAAAAGATTTGAATGGAGGTCAAGAGTCTTAGGAAAGATAGAGATGAGAAAAAGGAGGAAGATGTCAATTTTGCTACCTTATCAGTAATGAAAGACAAATTATCTATAATGGACTTGAACCAGAAAAAGACATGAAAGCTTTTTTTTTTTTAAATTTACAAAAAGGTTTACAAAGAAGCATATCCAATTCCCTTTACCCATGAATGACAGATGCAAATACATTTTTTCTTTATTAATGGACAGTCAGATAAAGACAAGAAATTTAAATGTTTAGTGTACAGAAATATTTTTAATCTTTGGTAAAATACACTCTAGGGCAGGGGTCCTCAAAGTACGGCCCACTGGCCAGATGCAGTGGGCTGAGGACCTTTATGCAGCCCTCTGGATTTTTGGCAAATGGGCTGAGAGGCTGAACCAGAGTGTGAGGTTTTGTTTTTACTACAGTCCGGCCCTCCAACAGTCTGAGGGTCAGTGAACTGGGCCCCTATTTAAAAAGTTTGAGGACCACTGCTCTTAGGTGGAAGATGACAAAATGATTTAATGAGAATCTGTGGGAAACCCAATTCAGGCAAAGTGGCTTTGGTTGAGTAAACAACATAACCAAGCATCCTGTGGGCACGGGTAAACAACGTAACCAAGCATCCTGTGGGTAATGGATAGAACAGAAAAAATGGTTCCATTTGATGTCATCACTACCTCACAATCTATGACTGGGATAAAAGGCCAGGAGTCTCAGCAACCGTGCTCTGTGCGGGAGAGACAGTGAGAGAGAAAGAGCGAGCGAGAGTGAGAGCGAGAGCAAGAGCGAGAGAGCGCCAGAGCCAGAGACAGGGAGAGAAAGCGATAGAGGTGGGAGGAGAGGAGAGGAGAGGAGAGGAGTGTAGAAAAGAGCAGAGGAGAGGAGAGGAGAGGAGAGGAGAGGAGAGGAGAGGAGAGGAGAGGAGAGGAGAGGAGAGGAGAGGAGATCAGAGGAGAGGAGATCGGAGATCAGAGGAGAGGAGAGGAGAGGAGAGGAGAGGAGAGGAGAGGAGAGGAGAGGAGAGGAGAGGAGGGAGAGGGGAGGGGAGGGGAGGGGAGGGATAGGGTGGGGGGAGGATTGGAGAATTTGAGGGGAGGGGATTTTAAGAGAGGATTAAAGAGGGAGGGGGGAAGGGAGAGGGGTAGTAGATATAAAGATATAGAGATAGAGAAGTTATATAAAGAACATAGAGAAGATAGAGATAGCTATAGAAAGTTAGAGATAGATATAGAGAAGATAGAGATAGATACATAGAAGATAGAGATAGCTATAGAAAGTTAGAGATAGATATAGAGAAGATAGATATAGATATAGGGAAAAGATAGTGATAGCTATAGAAAATATAGTGATAGAGAATTTTTTTTTACTTTGTTTTTTTCTTTTAGTGATAGAGAATTTAGAGAGAGATAGTGATAGTGATAGTGATAGTGACAGATAGTGATAGTGATAGATAGTGATAGTGATAGTGATAGTGATAGTGATAGTGATAGATAGTGCTAGTGATAGACAGTGATAGTGATAGTGATAGTGATAGTGATAGTGATAGTGATAGCTAGAGTGATAGAGATAGAGAAGATAGAGATAGATATAGAGAAGATAGAAATAGATCTATAGAGAGAAGATAGAGATAGAGAAAAAAGATTGAGATAGTAAGGGAGGGAGTGAGTGTGAGGCGGAGACAGAGACAGAGAGAGTTAGAGAGGGCAAGGTAGGAGTGTGTGTGTGTTCCTGTTTGTGTTTGTGTTTTGTGTTTGTTTGTGTTTGTGTTTTGTGTGTGTTCGTGTTTGTGTTTTGTGTGTGTTCGTTGCCCAACCTGATATTTTACCAGCTAAGGGGGCTGTCTTGTTTTTCTTATCTCCGAGGAGCTCTTACAGGTAAGAGGCTCTATGATGCAGACTATTCTGGGGATGGGGAAAGCTGAATATGTGTAGGAAGAGGAATGAGGAAGTTTGTATTTTGGGGGGAGGTGTGTAATTTTGTGGGAAGATACTGTTCTAGAGATCAGTGTGAGAGACCTTCCTTGTGTCAGCAATAGGAAATGGACAAGAAGCTTGTTCCTCTGTCCTCAAGGTCCTCAATACAAGGGAGATCTGTAGCCTCCTAGGAGATAACTCAAATTATCTGAGACTCACCTACAAAGGAAATGGCATTTTGTTGTTGTCCTGAAGAGGCTCCTCTGTTCTTGAGTACAAGAAAGACATGGACCTAGGAGTCAGGATGACTTGAGTTTCAAATTCAGTCTCAGACAGGGTTGAGAGTCCCTGAGGCAAACCGTTTGCCCTTTTTGCCTCCATTTCCTCACAGGGTTGATCTAAGGATCAAATGAGATGGTAAACTGGCAAAGGCTGTCCAGTAAAAAAGACAGAAGAGAGGTATTTCCTCTCTCACTCTGCCCCTGATGTGACCCCGAGACTGCCTCCAGGTCCTCTTTCCATCCTTTGGGGGATCAAGCTTAAGCCTGAAACACTGGGGGATTCCCTTAGCCAGAGAGGAGGTGGGACAGAGCAGTATCAAAGTTCTTCAACTTTTTCTGACAAGCTACTGGAGCCTCCTCCATCTTTCTCCAAAGCATATTTTAAAGTCACAAAACAAATTCTTTGGAATCTCAAAATGTATATCTATCCCATTTTTTTTTTTTTAATTGGAGAGGGTGGACCCGGTTGTTCATTGTACTGTAGGTATCCAATGTAAGTATGGAAAATCCCTTTCTCCCTGTACTCGGGTAGACAATCTTTCATTACTTCTTAGAGACCTGCAGTGCTTCAAGGCACTGAAAGTGTTAAGAAAGGTGGAAGCAGGGTACAAGTGTAGTTTAGGACTTTCCAGCCTCTATTTCTGCCCTGTCTGATCCACATTGTGGCCCTTAGGGCTTGTGGATTTGAGAACGGAAATAGGAGAGAACTCTTCTGGGCAAGAACAAACAGGGATAAGAGCCAGTGGACTGTAAGCCTGACAGGCACATGGGATGATGTGAAATCACAAAATATTGTAATTATTCTCAGAAATTGTGTGCTTTGAGCACCTGATAGAAGGTACCCATCCACCACAGCAAACAGATGAACTTGATAGATTCTTCTTTATACTGACAGACACTCTGCCTACAAGGTTTCAACTTTTATTTGTATTGTGATACAATGGAGTTTCTCACTTGCTGCCTTTGGATTTCTTTTAATGAGGAGGAGACCCAAAAGAAGGGATGGAGAAAGGAAGAAACAAGGAGGGGACCGTAGGAATGGATCCTTTTTATCAACTGTGTTGAGTCTGGCTCTGCAGTTAAAACCTAAGAAGACAATGAAAGGCAACAGCGGGGCTGTGCCCAATGAGCTCTTAGAACCTTCTTGGACGGCTTGCTGCTCCTTTAGCTGGGAAGATGGGGTAGTTATTGGAAGCAAAGCTGAGTATTTATTGATTGACAATTTTTTTTCCCCCTCAGGGAATCTTTGCCCTTCAAGATGGTGAAAAAAAAGGGAGCACTTCCCCATGGTGAGAATCAATTAACAAACATATAGTAATACTTCTTCTTCTATCAGTCACTGTATTAAATGAGGAAGATACTCCAAACATTAATTGAAAGAGGGAGGATCAAAAGTACATCAACTAGAATATGCCTGATAGAGAGTATAGAAAAAGAACGTCCGAAGGCATATCCGGAAGGGAACAATGAGGCTATCAGAAGAGCTTAGGAGACAGGTGGACAGGATGACCAGCTTGTTGGCTATGGGAGTGAAGAAAAGAAAACATCTGCGGGAAGATGTTGTTGAGTAAGGAATGAAAAGATGCCTCAGTCAATAGATGCTATGTGGGCTAAGCAAAGGGAAGAGTGGTGGATGACACCTGGGTGACAGAAAAGGCAATTTCAGAAGAGGGCAGAGGGTGTGGGACAAAGAACAGATCCTGTTTTGGACACGTTGAGGTTCTGGTGCAATTGGGCATGCGGGTCAAAATGTCCAACAGATAGTACATGTGAGTTGGAGAAGAAAGTTCAAGATAGAGACTGCAGCAGGATCAGCATACTTGGTAGTGTTTTCAGCTTTACCTGTTTCCATTGCTTCAGAGGAGGATGATATTTGTAACTCGTTAGGACTTTGCCAGGATTCTGGCAATTAGAAGGAGTAAATATCGCCAGAGAATAAGAGGTGGGAAGTGAAGAGGAAAGGATAATACCTTTTCTTTAAAAAGGAGTGAGATGGGAACTACTAGGAAAAGGGAAAGGAAGAGGGCGAATAGGGCAAATTAACTTCCATATGAAAAAGAGTCAAGTAAAAGCTTTTCCAGTGGAGGGGAAGAGGGGGATAAGAGGTTGGTTGAGTGAACCTGTTCTCACCAGTATTGCTCCAAATAGGAAACACCATACATACTGAATAAGGATATGCAACTCTAATCTTAGCCTGCAGGAAAATAGGAGGTTAATACAAAATGGGAAGTGAGGGGTGATAAAAGAACAGGCCATTTGGGAGGAGTCAGTGATCAGTAGCAAAACACTTTTGAGGAGATACAGAGTGAAAGAGAATAAATGGGAGGGGGAATACAATTAGCCATAGTCAATGTAAAAACAATTTTTAAAACAAGTTTCTGATGGAATATCATTGTTCACTGGAAAATGATGAGCAGAATGTTCATAGGGGGAAAATACCCTGCAAAGTCCTCCATGAACACAGTGAAACATGCCATATATAAAATGATAGCAACATTTTGCAGTGATCAGTATAAAATGATTTTGTTATTCTCAGTAACACAATCATACATAACTACTCTGAAGGAGTTATAGTAAAAAAGAAAAATCTTAACCATTCACAGAAAAGGAATGATTATATCTGAATACAGATTGAAGCATTCTTTATTTACCTGTTATCTCTCTATTTTTCACTTCATTTTCCTTAAGGCTTTTTATTTTTTTTCACTAAGATGGGAGATCTATGTTTTTTTCTCAAATTTTATGGAAATCTTTTACAAAATTTTAAATGTACTTTGTTAATTGTGGGTGAGAATCAAGGAAAGAACCTGGACAGCAAACATTTTTAAAAACAAATAAGAATATTTTGAATGGAAATTGGGCAAAATATTAAATAAATTTAATAAAAAGAAAAAAATGCATTCACTTTTGAACTTTGGGACTTACAAGAGTAATTAATTTTACACTTCAATTAGTAAAACTAGACTGAATGGGAATGTGAGAAACAGTGCAGAGAATTTAAAAGCCAAGAGGGAAGAATAAGTAGAGGCCACAGTCAATAAACATTCCTTATCTACTGTGCACTAAGCTCCATAGTAAGCACTGGGTATATATAAAGAAAGGCTCAAAGTGGGTCCTGGCCTGGAGGAACTTCCAGTCTAAGGAGGTGACTCCACACAAACAACTCTGTTCAAATAATGGGGTTGCCACAAAAATTGGAAGTAAGGAAATTGTCTCTTGGGCTTCCTCCAAGTATGCCATGAAGAAGAGCATGTTGCTAAGGGTCCAGTTGCCCTCCAAAGACCAGGAATCACCCTTGGGAGATCATAATCCCTGTGCTGCTGCAATCTTTCCCACTCACAATCTCTTTCCTGATTCCTTCCCCTTTGCTCATATGGTCCCTCCTTCATTCACAGACTTGAGCCAGGACGAGAAAAAGAGCATACTCAAGAGGGCAAAATCGCTGTTATTCCGAGGTCCCCCTCACCGCAGTGCACCCTCATCCCAAAAAAATGGGCAAGAGCCGGACCTAGAGGGCCAGGACGACAGTATTCCTGCCACATCAAAAATGGAGGGAAAGGACATTGTGGCCACAACCTCGTTTAGTTCGAGGTTCACCTTTCCTCCTATACCCACCCCTCCTGGTTCTCCCAAGAGGCTTCCAAAAGCCACCCGGGCCTGTCCTGGCCAAGCAGCAGGTGCAATTCCAAAGAGGAAATCCAAAGTGTATTCCATGCTGGCTACAGAATGTGAGAACACATCTTCTGAAACTGAGCCCGAACTCTCCTCAGAAGATGATGCTCCACAGCAAGAAGAGAACTCAGTGTGGGCCACCAAAGTCCTCGGTGCTCCTTGGAATAGAATAGGCAAAGAATGCCCGGAGCTTCCCACTGAATCCAAGAACTCTCCTGGAGCTCTCTCCCAATCTTCCTTCCAGTGGGCACAGGGAGATGGGCCTCTTCCCCAAGAAGACAGCACGGCCTGTCTCATCCAAGGAGTGAGTGTACTTCTTTGGAAGAGGACCAATAAAGTAGGCCTGGCTCCTCCCACTGAGTCTGAGACAACCCCCAGAGATCTCTGCAAACTGTCCTTCAGTTGCGGGCAGGGAAAAAGCCCTCCACCTCGACAAGTCAGCCCAGCCGGTACTTTGAAAGAAGTTAGAGCTCCTCGGAGGGGGGACAACAAAATAAGCCCGGCACGTCCTAAGGACCCCATGGTATCCTCCAGCGTTCTCTTGGAACCCTCCTTCAACTGGGCGCAGGGAGAAGGTCACTCATCTCAGGAAACCAGCCCAGTCTGGGGCATCCAAGGAGTTAGTGTTCTTAAGAAGTGCAAGATAGGACCTCTTTCGCTTGCCACGGAGTCAAAGACAGCCCCCAGAGCTCCCTCGGAAGCCTCCTGCAGTTGGGCCCAAGGACAATGTCAGCCACCCCAAGAAGCTGGCCCAGCATTTATTTCCAGACCCTGTCGTCTATGGAGAAAGATGAGTAAAAAATCCTCGGCTCAGCCCACTGAGTCAAAGACAGCTCCCAGACTTCCCCCGGAACCCTCCTGCAGTTGGGCCCAAGGACAATGTCAGCCACCCCAAGAAGCTGGCCCGGCATTTATTTCCAGACCCTGTCGTCTATGGAGAAAGATGAGTAAAGCAACCTCGGCTCTGCCCACTGAGCCAAAGACAGCTCCCAGACTTCCCCCGGAACCCTCCTGCAGTTGGGCCCAAGGACAATGTCAGCCACCCAAAGAAGCTGGCCCAGCATTTATTTCCAGACCCTGTCGTCTATGGAGAAAGATGAGTAAAGCTTCCTCGGCTCTGCCAACTGACTCAAAGACAGCCCCCAGACTTCCCTTGGAAGCCTCCTGCAGTTGGGCCCAGGGACAATGTCATCCAGCACCCCAAGAACCCTGCCCAGCATCCACTTCCAAAGCCCAAAGTCTTTGCAAGAAGGCTGGCAAATTAACCTTGACCTCCCAAGCAAACCCTTCTCCAACTACAGAGCCCAAGCATTCTAGGGAGCACAAAAGTCAATTTTGGTCCTTTTTAAAATATTTCCGCCCTGCCAGAAACTAGGAAGGTCTTCTGAGCTCTCCCGATTTCCCGCCACAAATGGAACAAATTTGGAACTTAGGGACATTAAAATCAAAGACAGCATCACAGGGAATCCTTCATACACAACTCAAAAGACTGTGAACAAAATCATCAGGTTAGGGATGAAGCTCTCTAATGTGGCAACACTTCAGACAAAATCCACAGAAATAACAAATGGGACAAGCTCCAACCTCAACAGGAACCACAGACATTTTCATCTCCTAGACTCTCTTTTCAACTTGGGTCTGAGTCCTGGAGGCCTAAGTGAAGCTGGGCTGCCTAAGATGGCAGCCAGGTCCAGCTGTGCCACTGAGAACCTGAGAAGGTGGCCCTGGTGAGGATCCAGCTCCTGGCGGGTGCGGAGACAATGGATCTGGGATGCTGCTGGTAGTTGCAGGCGAGGGGAGCTCTTGCTTTGGGGCTGCTGGTCAGAATCTCGGGAGTTCCTGGGCAGAGGGCAACACTGAAGGGAAGCTTTAGGAACATTCTCACCACACATCAATTAAAGGAGCTTAGAGCTCATTCCTCCTTTTAAAACGCGCACCTGCAAAGAACCATCCCACCACTGAAATATATGATGGGAAAGGGGAAGACAAGGCATCATCTTCAGAAGAGGACATTTAAGGAAAAGAAAAGCTTTTACCTCAAAGACTAATGTGCAATTCCTGCACAACCAAAGAAACTATGTAGAACAATGTAACCTAAAATATTCCTTCCAAGAAAAACTAAAAGCATATTAAAAAAAAAAAGGAAACCAACTTGCAAAGGAGGAAAGGAATCTCAAGATGGAAATAAATCTTTGAAAAATAAAGATTAGCAAACCATAGAAGGGAAGAATAACCAAGACATTTCAGTAGAGATTGTAAATATTGAAAACAAATTGAACAATGTGAAATATAACTTAAAAAGACAGATCTGGAGGATAGATTAGCAACAGAAAATTGATAAAAATGGACTACCTGAACATTTGGACCAAAAAGAGAACCTTAACACAGTAATGAAAGAGATAATTTGGCAATATTGTCCTGGAATGATAGGGCATGAGGAGAAAATGTCCAAATAGCTAAAAAAATCCCCCAATCACATCTCATGAAATTCATTGTGGAAAACACTCAGAATATTAATGCTAAATTTAGAAACCCATAACTCAAAGGGAAAATTTTTGAAGAAACAAAAAAAAATTCATATAAGTGGGAACCACAATTGGAATTGAACAAGACACATCAGCAGTCCCAGTAAAAGACTGAAAAGGTATCTCCTGAGTTCTGATTCTGAGAGGGGAGGGTGGAGAGAGGGCCAGGAGAAAGGAGAAAAAGGGACAGCATGGAGCATGGCGCAAGACCAACTTAGGGAAGGAAGGAAGACCAAAAGAAGGGAAAAAATTGAGATAGAAGGGGAGGAGGCAAAGGAGAGAAAGAAGAGGGAAGAAGAGAGAGCTTACTTTGGAAAGATTTCATATAGTATATTTAAAAATTATTTTTAATCTTGAAATGAGTACTTTTCCAAATGTAGAGAATTCAACATTCCATTTTTTCAAACTTTGTGATCCCAGCGTTTCTCCTTCGCTCCTTTAACCCCACTCTTCCCAAGACAGCAAGTGATCTAAGTGAAATAATTACAACTCTCATGTACTAAAGCACATTTCTCAGATTGTGGAAGACAAAAATCTAATTCTGGGGCAAAAAACCAGAACAAAGGAAAAAAATTAATTAGGAATCTGTGTGACCCCCTGACTCAGATGGGCTACTCTGGAGGCATCTCCAGATGCAAACAAAGCATGGATTCTATGCAAGGAGACGTCCCAGCACATAAAGGGAACAGCCCGGCATGGCATGAGGCCCCAGGCCAGAAAGAGGAGTCGGATTAAACAGGAAAAGATTTGGGTTCAGTGAATGGATAGAACCACTGACCAATGACCAGTAATGTCTCTTTCCTAGAACTCATGGAACTTCCTGAAACTTAGGCCTAAGGTCTGACCTTTTCTGCCCTACAATCCTCTGAGAATAAGAGTCATGTGATGTCCTGAAACTTGGGCCTAAAGTCCTAGAGCCTCTGAGAAACCTTCCCCTGGTCCCATTCAGTCTCTTTATTTCCTTCCTGCCTTTGAGGATCTTATATTTTATTGGGAGATTTGCAATATGTACATAGATAAGTGAATACAATCATTGATGGAAAGAGAATCTCTAAAAAGGGCAAGGGGAAGAGGAGAGAGAAATATCTATATCATGAAAATTGCATTTCTCTGGGATTAACGGTTCAAACCCCAGGTCAACCATCCTGGGTTATTGAAGATAGCTGGGGGACTTCCGGCCAAGATGGCGGCGTGGAGGCAGACAGCTGCTTGAGTTCTGTGGTTTCTCTCAGAACTTACTTCATGACAAGCCTCGGAGTTGATGCTTGACCGAGAAAGAAACCCACAAATAATCACCAACAGAAGACATCCTTGAAGTTCGCCAGAGGTCGTCTGTGTTTGCTCGGGGGAGGGTCAAACAGACTGGGCACAGACTGAGGGCAGGCAAGCCAGAGAGGGACAGGCAGCTCACACAACCCCAGTGTGGATACTCTATCTTGGCAGCAAGCCAGGAGAGTGAAGAGGGTGTAAACACCAGAGGTGAAGATTAAAACCCCCAGAAAGCTAGAGTCTCTTGGGACCCGGCCACCCCCAACCCCCACCTGGACTGACTCAGCGCATTCTCAGAGCCTCAGAGCCCAGACTCAGCACAGCCATGGATGTTCTGTTAGTGGCTCTCTGCTGCCCTCCCCCCCCCAGTCTGTGGACAAAGCCCATTAATACCATCCAGCCCCATCCCCAACCAATTGTTGGGGACCAATTGTTTCTCTTGTCAATTTGTTTTCTTCGATTCCCGCTCTGACAAAATGAACAAAAAATTCAAAAGGGCTCCAACCATTGACAGCTGCTGTATGGAGAGAGAGCAGACTTCAAACACTGAGGAGACTAAAAGCTGATTGTCCCCAGAGGAATCCCCTAAGGGGGATATGAGCTGCTTCTCAATACAAAAGAATCTCATAGAGGACATCAAAAAGGCTCTCACAAGAGAGCTAGAAGAGAAATGGGAAGCTTGGCAAGAGAGCCTGGAGAAGTCATCCCAAGCATTTAAAGACAGAGTGCATAAAGAAATCAAATCATGGAGAAACAAAATTAGTGAATTGGAAAAGGTAAACAACTCCAAGGAAAACAGGATTAGTGAGCTGGAAAAGGTAAACAACTCCAAGGAAAACAGGACTAGTGAGCTAGAAAAAGAACACAGCTCTCTAAAAAATAAAATGGATAAAATGGGAAAAAAATTCCATAGAAGAAAAAAACTCAATTGGACAATTACAAAAAGATATAAAAAAGTGAGTGAAGAAAATACAGCATTGAAAATTAGACTTGAACAAGTAGAAATGAATGACTCAAGGAGAAACCAAGAAGTAGTCAAGCAAAACCAGAGAAATGAAACAATTGAAAAGAATGTCAAGTACCTTATTAGAAGAAAACAGACCTGGAAAACAGATCCAGGAGAGACACTTTGAGAATAATCGGACTCCCTGAAAAATGGGAGGAAAGAAAGAGCTTGGACACTATTTTCGAGGAAATTATCAAACAGAACTGCCCAGACGTTTTGCAAACAGAGGATAAAATAGACATTGAAAAAATTCATCGATCACCTACTGAAAGGGACCCTAAAGTCAAAAGGCCAAGAAATATAGTGGCCAAGTTCAAGGACCATCAGACAAAGGATAAAATACTGGAAGCTGCTAGAAAAAAGCAATTCAGATATGGAGGAGCCACAATAAGGATAACCCAGGATCTAGCAGCGTCCACATTAAAAGAACGAAGGGCCTGGAATATGATATTCCGAAAGGCTAAGGAACTTGGTATGCAGCCAAGAATAACTTACCCAGGGAAGAAGATGGACATTTAACAAAATAAATGAATTCCATCTATTCTTGATGAAATAGACCTACATAAAATGTTTGATCTTCGAATACAGAACTCAAGAGATTTCTAAAAAGGTAAAAAGAAATCTTGAGAACTATACTTCTGTTATAAAAATATGTAAAGAACATATGTATAATTTATCCTGGAAACTAGAGGTGGAAAGGAAATTATATCATAAAAAAGTGTCAAGTGATGGTACTACATACATCTCATGAAGAGGCAAAGGTAACTTATTATATCTGAGAGAAAGAAAGGAGGGAGATGAACATAATGTGTATCAATAGACATATTCGATTTATGGTGAAACTTCTTCCACATCATTGAAAAGTGAGAGGGAAGGAGTAAGCTAAGGGGAAGGGAATACAGAAATTGTGAGGAAAAGGGGTAAAATAAGGGAAGTAACTTTAAGGTGGGGAGAGATACTAAAAAGGGAGGGCTGTGAAAAGCAAAAGGTGTTCACAAGTTTAATACTGGGTAGAGGGGTAAGAGGGAAGGAAAGGAGAAAAGCATAAGCAGGGCTTAACAGGATGGCAAGCAAGATAGAATTAGTCATTCTAACCATAGATGTGAATGGGGTAAACTCCCTCATAAAGAGGTAGCAGTTAGCAGATGGGATCAACAGTCAGAATCCTACTATATGTTGTTTACAGGAAACACACCTGAAACAGGTTTATACATTCAAACTAAAAGTAAAAGAGTGGAGCAGAATCTATTATGCTTCAGGCAAAGCCAAAAAAGCAGGGGTAGCCATCCTCATCTCAGATCAAGCAAAAAAACAAATTGATCTAATTAAAAGAGATAAGGAAGGGCATTATATCCTACTAAAGGGTAGCATCAATAATGAAGCAGTATCAATATTAAACATATACCCACCAAGTGGTGCAGCATCTAAATTCTTAAAAGAGAAATTAAGAGAGCTGCAAGAAGAAATAGACAGCAAAACTATAAGAGTGGGAGATCTCAACCTTGCACTCTCAGAATTAGATAAATCAAACCACAAAATAAATAAGAAGTCAAAGAGGTAAATAGAATACTAGAAAAGTTTGATATGATAGATCTTTGGCGAAAGCTAAATGGAGACAGAAAGGAGTATACTTTCTTCTCAGCAGTTCATGGAACCTATACAAAAATTGACCATATACTAGGACATGAAAACCTTAAAATCAAATGCAGTAAGGCAGAAATGGTAAATGCATCCTTTTCAGACCACAATGCAATTAAAATTACATTTAATAAAAAGCCAGGTGAAAATAGACCAAAGAATAATTGGAAACTAAATAATCTTATACTAAAGAATGATTGGGTAAAACAGCAAATCATAGACATAATTAATAACTTCACCCAAGAAAATGACAATAATGAGACATCATACCAAAATGTGTGGGATACCACCAAAGCAGTAATAAGGAGAAGCTTTATATCTATACAAGCCTACTTGCATAAAATAGAGAAAAAGAGGGCCAACGAATTGGGCTTACAACTAAAATTGCTAGAAAAGGAACAAATTAAAAACCCCCAGACAAACACAAAACTTGAAATTCTAAAATTAAAAGGTGAGATTAAAGGTAAAAAAAAGAAATAAACTATTGATTAATAAAACTAAGAGTTGGTTCTAGGAAAAAACCAACAAAATAGACAAACCCTTAGTAAACCTGATTTAAAAAAGGAAAGAGAAAAAGCAAATTGTTAGTCTTGAAAATGAAAAGGGAGAACTCACCACTAAAGAAGAGGAAATTAGAACAATAGTTAGGAGCTACTTTGCTCAACTTTATGCCAATAAATTCAATAACTTAAATGAAATGGAAGAATACCTTCAAAAATATAGCTTGCCCAGATTAACAGAGGAAGAACTAAGTAGTCTAAATAGTCCCATCTCAGAAAAAGAAATAGAACAAGCTATTAACCAACTCCCTAAGAAAAAATCCCCAGGACCAGAAGGATTTACTTGTGAATTCTACCAAACATTTAAAGAACAACTAACTCCAATGCTATATTAACTCTTTGAAAAAATGGGGATTGAAGGAGTCCTACCAAATTCCTTTTATGACACAGACATGATACGATTCGATCTACCTAACTGAGAAAGAAAACTATAGACCAATTCCTTAGTGAATAGTGATGCTAAAATCTTAAATAAGATATTAGCAAAAAGACTTCAGAAAATCATCCCCAGGATGAGCCGAGAAAGAGATTCAAGAAATTAGAGTAGGAAATCAAACTATCACTCTTTGCAGATGACATGATGGTATACTTAGAGAACCCCAAAGACTCTGCTAAAAAGCTATTAGAAATAATTCAGAATTTTGGCAAAGTGGCAGGATACAAAATAAATCCACATAAATCCTCAGCATTTTTATATATCACCAACAAAATGCAACAGCAAGAGATACAAAGAGAAATTCCATTCCAAACAAAGGTTGAGAGTATAAAGTATTTGGGAATCCATCTACCAAAGAATAGTCAGGAATTATATGAGAAAAATTACAAAACACTTGCCACAAAAATAAAGTCAGATTTAAATCATTGGAAAGACATTCAGTGCTCTTGGATAGGCCGAGCGAATATAATAAAGATGACAATACTCCCCAAACCAATCTATTGATTTAGTGCTATACCAATCAGACTCCCAAGAAACTATTTTAATGACCTAGAAAAAATAACAAAATTCATATGGAAGAATAAAAGGTCGAGAATTGCAAGGGGACTAATGAAAAAAAAGTCAGAGGAAGGTGGTCTAAGTGTACCTGATCGAAAGCTATATTATATAGCAGCAGTCACCAAAACCATTTGGTATTGGCTAAGAAATAGACCGGTAGATCAGTGGAACAGATTAGATACAAAGAACAAAAAAGGGTACATCTATAGCAATCTAATCTTTGACAAACCCAAAGATGCCAACATTAGGGATAAAAATTCATTATTTGGGAAAAACTGTTGGGAACACTGGAAATTAGTATGGCAGAAATTAGATATGGATCCACACTTAACACCATATACCCAGATGAGATCAAAATGGGTCCATGATTTAGGCATAAAGAATGAGATCCTAAATAGATTAGAGAAACAGAAAATAGTCTACCTCTCAGACCTGTGGAGGAGGAAGGAATTTATGACCAGAGGAGAACTAGAGATCATTATTAATCACAAAATAGAAGATTTTGATTACATCAAACTAAAAAGTTTCTGTACAAACAATACTAATGCAAACAAGATTAGAAGGGAAGTAACAAATTGGGAAAATATTGTTAAAGGTAAAGGTTCTGACAAAGGTCTCATTTCCAAAATATATAGAGAACTGATCCTAATTCATAAGAAATCAAACCATTCTCCAATTGATAAATGGTCAAGGGATATGAACAGACAATTCTCAGATGATGAAATTGAAACTCTATCCACTCATATGAAAGAGTGTTCCAAATCACTACTGATCAGAGAAATGCAAATTAAGACAACTCTGAGATACCACTACACACCTGTCAGATTGGCTAAGATGACAGGAACAAACAATGATGACTGTTGGAGGGGCTGTGGGAAAACTGGAACACTGATGCATTGTTGGTGGAGTTGTGAAAGAATCCAGCCATTCTGGAGAGCAATTTGGAACTAGGCCCAAAAAGTTATCAAACTGTTCATCCCCTTTGACCCAGCATTGCTGTTATTGGGCTTGCTTATATCCCAAAGAAATACTAAAGAGCGGAAAGGGACCTGTATGTGCCAAAATGTTTGTGGCAGCTCTTTTTGTTGTAGCTAGAAACTGGAAGTTGAATGGATGTCCACCAATTGGAGAATGGTTGGGTAAATTATGGTATATGAAGGTTATGGAATATTATTGCTCTGTAGGAAATGACCAGCAGGAGGAATACAGAGAGGCTTGGAGAGACTTACATCAACTGAGTGAAATGAATAGAACCAGACTGCACACTTCAATGCTGTATGAAGATGTATTCTGATGGAAGTGGATATCTTCAACATAAAGAAGATCCAACTCACTTCCAGTTGATCAATGATGGACAGAAATAACTATACCCAGACAAGGAACACTGGGAAGTGAATGTAAATTGTTAGCACTACTGTCTATCTACCCAGGTTACTTATACCTTTGGAATGTGATACTTAATGTGCAACAAGAAAATGGTATTTACACACATATATTGTATCTAGGTTATATTGTAACACATGTAAAATGTACGGGATTGCCTGTCATCGGGGGGAGGGAATGGAGGGACGGGGGGGATAATTTGGAAAAAATGAATACAAGGGATAATGTTATTAAAAAAATTGCTCATGCATCTATACTGTGGAAAAAAATTCTAAATAAAAAAAAAAGAGTGATCTTCAGTTGGTGAAAGAAGCCATCTTTGTCTCAATTTTTACCTAATCCTAATGACACACTTTTTTCCAAGTCAAGAGGCAAAAAGCTCTATTATGTTGCCAAAAGGTGGGCAAAGTTAGAGCAAAACTCAAGCTCAATTCCTAATGAATCAGCTGGGGGATTTGCATTCTGGTTAAAAACTGTCTGTGGGGTCACAATAGCTCTAACAATGTAAGGAACTCAACAAGAGACCATTGCAACAAAGGCCCACTGAAAGAGAAAACAATCCTGTCAATGCCCCACTCCAGGTCAAACTGCCTCAGGAAAACAAAGCTTTCCTCCAAGGCCATCTCCAATCCTCTTGATCTACATTTGGGCAATGGACCCAGAAGGATCCAGAGGAAATAGTGAGGCTGGTGACCTTGGATGGCTCTCCCTTACTTAAATGCAATTCACTTGCTTGTCAAGGTCATAGGCAAGTTATTCAAGTGCAATGGAGATGCTTCTCAAAAGGTGAGAGCACTGGCCTACATGGGTCAATGTAATGAAGGCCCTTCCCACTCTAAGTTTCCAAGATTTTGTAGAGTAGCAAGGATGCTTTGCATATGTGTAAGATACTTGATGGATTGTATTTGTTTTTGAAACCCTGGTGAGAATCTCTACCTTGAAATGAAGATCCTAGACACACCTCACTTTTGATTTCAAAGGATTTATACATCTACCCTCTGATTATCTCTTCCCACCAGTCTTGCATAGGATCCTCTTTATTATCCACAGTTTCTAGCTGAGCAGACGATGTTGTAGAAATTGTGTTGCTTTTTGGATCTTTCCCCAGGCTTTCATAGTTAGAATCAGAACTAAGATCTCAAGTCAGGTCTTCTGATTCTTAGACATCAACCTGAATAACTCTAATGATGTGCTTTAAATAAGCATATTAATAAAAGAAAATAACTATCATTTACATTTTCATAAAACTTTAAAGTTTACAGAATACTTTTCTCAGAATGGTTCATAAATGCAAGTGTTGTTATCCATTCCCATCCCATAGGTGAAGACACTTAGGTGTAAGGGGCCTTTAAATGGGCTGCACCACAGCGCATCATTGAGGCCCGAAAGTAATTTCTGTGGATATTAGGACTGCCCTTGGGCGGGATCCTGGCCATATTGAGATAGCTTCTTAATGGGTGACTCTCTCGCTGATTGGCTGTGTGTGTGACCTCACAGGCCCTATGTAAGCCCACTGCAGGCAGCAATCGCTCTCTTTAACCTGGCGTTCTTCCCCTTGGCTTCCTAGCCTGGGTGGCCAAGCCAAGATGGGTAGCCAAAAGAGGTAAGGGTTTTGGTAGTGAACACGTGGGTCTTCTGACCAGGTGTTCACTCGGGAACCAACAAGTCAGGGCATCAGTTAGGGCATTATGTGAGTAGGTATAATAAAGGCTTTTAAGATTACACGTGGTTGTTCTTGAGTGCGCTACCGGTTATTAAACTATAGATTCAAGAGATTGTGGCCAGAGACCTTAGAAGGCCTCAGAGGAGGCGAGCCGGGTAGAGTTCACACTGCAAAGGACAGTGGTCAAAGGTACTCTGGTGGGTCTAGGACGGACTAGTAATTGTAACTGCCAGGAGAGCACGTTACACTTAGGTTCCTTGAAACACAAGGAACATGGCATATTAATGGAACACCGGGACATTTTTATTGTCAAACATCAAGGGTAGCAAGGGAAGACTTATAACAACATACTATATGCTTCAGTGTCAAATGACTATATAGAGGGTACAGGGATTTTGGGTATTGGGAGAGAAAATTGCCCACTTGATCAAGCCCTTTTCCACCTTATTTTCAAGCTGATTTGCAGCACTGCTAGGGGAATGATAGAGGCTGAAAGGAACCCTTTCACAACAAATCTACAAGTGCCTTGACAAACTGGCTGAGTTGGATTCACAGGATGATTTCGAAAGAGACAGACTAGACTTTCTACCTAGGGTGTAAGAGTTGAATGGAAGTTTGAGAGTCAGCAGGGTGATGTCAGAGAGGCCAGGAGAGACTTACATGAACTGGTGCTAAGTGAAATGAGCAGAACCAGAAGATGATAGGACACGGCAGCAACAAGATTGTACGATGATCAATTCTGATGGACATGGGTGGCTTTTTTCAACAATGAGGTGATTCAGGCCTGAGCCAATGATCTGTGATGATGAGAGTCATCTGCACCCAGAGACAGGACTGTGGGAACTAAGTGTGGACCACAACATAGCATTTTAACACTTTTGGTTAGGATTTGCTTGTATTTTATTTTCTATCCCATTTAAAAAATTTTTTTTATTTCATTTGTCTTTTGCATTAAGATCATTGTATAAATGTGAATGCCTATATTGGAATGAACATGTGTTTAACCATGTTTAGCATATATTGGATTGCACACCATGTAGGTAAGGGAGTGAGGAGAAGTTGGGAATAATTGGACATGGTTTTTCAAGGGTCCATGTTGAAAAACTTTTCCTTGCATATGTTTTAAAAATAAAAAAAATCAATAAAAAGTAAATAGGGGTTTGCCCAAAAGATTTGAATGGAGGTCAAGAGGCTTAGGAAAGATAGAGATGAGAAAAAGGAGGAAGATGTCAATTTTGCTACCTTATCAGTAATGAAAGACAAATTATCTATAATGGACTTGAACCAGAAAAAGACATGAAAGCTTTTTTTTTTTTAAATTTACAAAAAGGTTTACAAAGAAGCATATCCAATTCCCTTTACCCATGAATGACAGATGCAAATACATTTTTTCTTTATTAATGGACAGTCAGATAAAGACAAGAAATTTAAATGTTTAGTGTACAGAAATATTTTTAATCTTTGGTAAAATACACTCTAGGGCAGGGGTCCTCAAAGTACGGCCCACTGGCCAGATGCAGTGGGCTGAGGACCTTTATGCAGCCCTCTGGATTTTTGGCAAATGGGCTGAGAGGCTGAACCAGAGTGTGAGGTTTTGTTTTTACTACAGTCCGGCCCTCCAACAGTCTGAGGGTCAGTGAACTGGGCCCCTATTTAAAAAGTTTGAGGACCACTGCTCTTAGGTGGAAGATGACAAAATGATTTAATGAGAATCTGTGGGAAACCCAATTCAGGCAAAGTGGCTTTGGTTGAGTAAACAACATAACCAAGCATCCTGTGGGCACGGGTAAACAACGTAACCAAGCATCCTGTGGGTAATGGATAGAACAGAAAAAATGGTTCCATTTGATGTCATCACTACCTCACAATCTATGACTGGGATAAAAGGCCAGGAGTCTCAGCAACCGTGCTCTGTGCGGGAGAGACAGTGAGAGAGAAAGAGCGAGCGAGAGTGAGAGCGAGAGCAAGAGCGAGAGAGCGCCAGAGCCAGAGACAGGGAGAGAAAGCGATAGAGGTGGGAGGAGAGGAGAGGAGAGGAGAGGAGTGTAGAAAAGAGCAGAGGAGAGGAGAGGAGAGGAGAAGAGAGGAGAGGAGAGGAGAGGAGAAGAGAGGAGAGGAGAGGAGATCAGAGGAGAGGAGAGGAGAGGAGAGGAGAGGAGAGGAGATCAGAGGAGAGGAGAGGAGATCAGAGGAGAGGAGAGGAGAGGAGAGGAGAGGAGAGGAGAGGAGAGGAGAGGAGAGGAGGGAGAGGGGAGGGGAGGGGAGGGGAGGGATAGGGTGGGGGGAGGATTGGAGAATTTGAGGGGAGGGGATTTTAAGAGAGGATTAAAGAGGGAGGGGGGAAGGGAGAGGGGTAGTAGATATAAAGATATAGAGATAGAGAAGTTATATAAAGAACATAGAGAAGATAGAGATAGCTATAGAAAGTTAGAGATAGATATAGAGAAGATAGAGATAGATACATAGAAGATAGAGATAGCTATAGAAAGTTAGAGATAGATATAGAGAAGATAGATATAGATATAGGGAAAAGATAGTGATAGCTATAGAAAATATAGTGATAGAGAATTTTTTTTTACTTTGTTTTTTTCTTTTAGTGATAGAGAATTTAGAGAGAGATAGTGATAGTGATAGTGATAGTGACAGATAGTGATAGTGATAGATAGTGATAGTGATAGTGATAGTGATAGTGATAGTGATAGTGATAGATAGTGCTAGTGATAGACAGTGATAGTGATAGTGATAGTGATAGTGATAGTGATAGTGATAGTGATAGTGATAGCTAGAGTGATAGAGATAGAGAAGATAGAGATAGATATAGAGAAGATAGAAATAGATCTATAGAGAGAAGATAGAGATAGAGAAAAAAGATTGAGATAGTAAGGGAGGGAGTGAGTGTGAGGCGGAGACAGAGACAGAGAGAGTTAGAGAGGGCAAGGTAGGAGTGTGTGTGTGTTCCTGTTTGTGTTTGTGTTTTGTGTTTGTTTGTGTTTGTGTTTTGTGTGTGTTCGTGTTTGTGTTTTGTGTGTGTTCGTTGCCCAACCTGATATTTTACCAGCTAAGGGGGCTGTCTTGTTTTTCTTATCTCCGAGGAGCTCTTACAGGTAAGAGGCTCTATGATGCAGACTATTCTGGGGATGGGGAAAGCTGAATATGTGTAGGAAGAGGAATGAGGAAGTTTGTATTTTGGGGGGAGGTGTGTAATTTTGTGGGAAGATACTGTTCTAGAGATCAGTGTGAGAGACCTTCCTTGTGTCAGCAATAGGAAATGGACAAGAAGCTTGTTCCTCTGTCCTCAAGGTCCTCAATACAAGGGAGATCTGTAGCCTCCTAGGAGATAACTCAAATTATCTGAGACTCACCTACAAAGGAAATGGCATTTTGTTGTTGTCCTGAAGAGGCTCCTCTGTTCTTGAGTACAAGAAAGACATGGACCTAGGAGTCAGGATGACTTGAGTTTCAAATTCAGTCTCAGACAGGGTTGAGAGTCCCTGAGGCAAACCGTTTGCCCTTTTTGCCTCCATTTCCTCACAGGGTTGATCTAAGGATCAAATGAGATGGTAAACTGGCAAAGGCTGTCCAGTAAAAAAGACAGAAGAGAGGTATTTCCTCTCTCACTCTGCCCCTGATGTGACCCCGAGACTGCCTCCAGGTCCTCTTTCCATCCTTTGGGGGATCAAGCTTAAGCCTGAAACACTGGGGGATTCCCTTAGCCAGAGAGGAGGTGGGACAGAGCAGTATCAAAGTTCTTCAACTTTTTCTGACAAGCTACTGGAGCCTCCTCCATCTTTCTCCAAAGCATATTTTAAAGTCACAAAACAAATTCTTTGGAATCTCAAAATGTATATCTATCCCATTTTTTTTTTTTAATTGGAGAGGGTGGACCCGGTTGTTCATTGTACTGTAGGTATCCAATGTAAGTATGGAAAATCCCTTTCTCCCTGTACTCGGGTAGACAATCTTTCATTACTTCTTAGTGACCTGCAGTGCTTCAAGGCACTGAAAGTGTTAAGAAAGGTGGAAGCAGGGTACAAGTGTAGTTTAGGACTTTCCAGCCTCTATTTCTGCCCTGTCTGATCCACATTGTGGCCCTTAGGGCTTGTGGATTTGAGAACGGAAATAGGAGAGAACTCTTCTGGGCAAGAACAAACAGGGATAAGAGCCAGTGGACTGTAAGCCTGACAGGCACATGGGATGATGTGAAATCACAAAATATTGTAATTATTCTCAGAAATTGTGTGCTTTGAGCACCTGATAGAAGGTACCCATCCACCACAGCAAACAGATGAACTTGATAGATTCTTCTTTATACTGACAGACACTCTGCCTACAAGGTTTCAACTTTTATTTGTATTGTGATACAATGGAGTTTCTCACTTGCTGCCTTTGGATTTCTTTTAATGAGGAGGAGACCCAAAAGAAGGGATGGAGAAAGGAAGAAACAAGGATGGGACCGTAGGAATGGATCCTTTTTATCAACTGTGTTGAGTCTGGCTCTGCAGTTAAAACCTAAGAAGACAATGAAAGGCAACAGCGGGGCTGTGCCCAATGAGCTCTTAGAACCTTCTTGGACGGCTTGCTGCTCCTTTAGCTGGGAAGATGGGGTAGTTATTGGAAGCAAAGCTGAGTATTTATTGATTGACAATTTTTTTTCCCCCTCAGGGAATCTTTGCCCTTCAAGATGGTGAAAAAAAAGGGAGCACTTCCCCATGGTGAGAATCAATTAACAAACATATAGTAATACTTCTTCTTCTATCAGTCACTGTATTAAATGAGGAAGATACTCCAAACATTAATTGAAAGAGGGAGGATCAAAAGTACATCAACTAGAATATGCCTGATAGAGAGTATAGAAAAAGAACGTCCGAAGGCATATCCGGAAGGGAACAATGAGGCTATCAGAAGAGCTTAGGAGACAGGTGGACAGGATGACCAGCTTGTTGGCTATGGGAGTGAAGAAAAGAAAACATCTGCGGGAAAATGTTGTTGAGTAAGGAATGAAAAGATGCCTCAGTCAATAGATGCTATGTGGGCTAAGCAAAGGGAAGAGTGGTGGATGACACCTGGGTGACAGAAAAGGCAATTTCAGAAGAGGGCAGAGGGTGTGGGACAAAGAACAGATCCTGTTTTGGACACGTTGAGGTTCTGGTGCAATTGGGCATGCGGGTCAAAATGTCCAACAGATAGTACATGTGAGTTGGAGAAGAAAGTTCAAGATAGAGACTGCAGCAGGATCAGCATACTTGGTAGTGTTTTCAGCTTTACCTGTTTCCATTGCTTCAGAGGAGGATGATATTTGTAACTCGTTAGGACTTTGCCAGGATTCTGGCAATTAGAAGGAGTAAATATCGCCAGAGAATAAGAGGTGGGAAGTGAAGAGGAAAGGATAATACCTTTTCTTTAAAAAGGAGTGAGATGGGAACTACTAGGAAAAGGGAAAGGAAGAGGGCGAATAGGGCAAATTAACTTCCATATGAAAAAGAGTCAAGTAAAAGCTTTTCCAGTGGAGGGGAAGAGGGGGATAAGAGGTTGGTTGAGTGAACCTGTTCTCACCAGTATTGCTCCAAATAGGAAACACCATACATACTGAATAAGGATATGCAACTCTAATCTTAGCCTGCAGGAAAATAGGAGGTTAATACAAAATGGGAAGTGAGGGGTGATAAAAGAACAGGCCATTTGGGAGGAGTCAGTGATCAGTAGCAAAACACTTTTGAGGAGATACAGAGTGAAAGAGAATAAATGGCAGGGGGAATACAATTAGCCATAGTCAATGTAAAAACAATTTTTAAAACAAGTTTCTGATGGAATATCATTGTTCACTGGAAAATGATGAGCAGAATGTTCATAGGGGGAAAATACCCTGCAAAGTCCTCCATGAACACAGTGAAACATGCCATATATAAAATGATAGCAACATTTTGCAGTGATCAGTATAAAATGATTTTGTTATTCTCAGTAACACAATCATACATAACTACTCTGAAGGAGTTATAGTAAAAAAGAAAAATCTTAACCATTCACAGAAAAGGAATGATTATATCTGAATACAGATTGAAGCATTCTTTATTTACCTGTTATCTCTCTATTTTTCACTTCATTTTCCTTAAGGCTTTTTATTTTTTTTCACTAAGATGGGAGATCTATGTTTTTTTCTCAAATTTTATGGAAATCTTTTACAAAATTTTAAATGTACTTTGTTAATTGTGGGTGAGAATCAAGGAAAGAACCTGGACAGCAAACATTTTTAAAAACAAATAAGAATATTTTGAATGGAAATTGGGCAAAATATTAAATAAATTTAATAAAAAGAAAAAAATGCATTCACTTTTGAACTTTGGGACTTACAAGAGTAATTAATTTTACACTTCAATTAGTAAAACTAGACTGAATGGGAATGTGAGAAACAGTGCAGAGAATTTAAAAGCCAAGAGGGAAGAATAAGTAGAGGCCACAGTCAATAAACATTCCTTATCTACTGTGCACTAAGCTCCATAGTAAGCACTGGGTATATATAAAGAAAGGCTCAAAGTGGGTCCTGGCCTGGAGGAACTTCCAGTCTAAGGAGGTGACTCCACACAAACAACTCTGTTCAAATAATGGGGTTGCCACAAAAATTGGAAGTAAGGAAATTGTCTCTTGGGCTTCCTCCAAGTATGCCATGAAGAAGAGCATGTTGCTAAGGGTCCAGTTGCCCTCCAAAGACCAGGAATCACCCTTGGGAGATCATAATCCCTGTGCTGCTGCAATCTTTCCCACTCACAATCTCTTTCCTGATTCCTTCCCCTTTGCTCATATGGTCCCTCCTTCATTCACAGACTTGAGCCAGGACGAGAAAAAGAGCATACTCAAGAGGGCAAAATCGCTGTTATTCCGAGGTCCCCCTCACCGCAGTGCACCCTCATCCCAAAAAAATGGGCAAGAGCCGGACCTAGAGGGCCAGGACGACAGTATTCCTGCCACATCAAAAATGGAGGGAAAGGACATTGTGGCCACAACCTCGTTTAGTTCGAGGTTCACCTTTCCTCCTATACCCACCCCTCCTGGTTCTCCCAAGAGGCTTCCAAAAGCCACCCGGGCCTGTCCTGGCCAAGCAGCAGGTGCAATTCCAAAGAGGAAATCCAAAGTGTATTCCATGCTGGCTACAGAATGTGAGAACACATCTTCTGAAACTGAGCCCGAACTCTCCTCAGAAGATGATGCTCCACAGCAAGAAGAGAACTCAGTGTGGGCCACCAAAGTCCTCGGTGCTCCTTGGAATAGAATAGGCAAAGAATGCCCGGAGCTTCCCACTGAATCCAAGAACTCTCCTGGAGCTCTCTCCCAATCTTCCTTCCAGTGGGCACAGGGAGATGGGCCTCTTCCCCAAGAAGACAGCACGGCCTGTCTCATCCAAGGAGTGAGTGTACTTCTTTGGAAGAGGACCAATAAAGTAGGCCTGGCTCCTCCCACTGAGTCTGAGACAACCCCCAGAGATCTCTGCAAACTGTCCTTCAGTTGCGGGCAGGGAAAAAGCCCTCCACCTCGACAAGTCAGCCCAGCCGGTACTTTGAAAGAAGTTAGAGCTCCTCGGAGGGGGGACAACAAAATAAGCCCGGCACGTCCTAAGGACCCCATGGTATCCTCCAGCGTTCTCTTGGAACCCTCCTTCAACTGGGCGCAGGGAGAAGGTCACTCATCTCAGGAAACCAGCCCAGTCTGGGGCATCCAAGGAGTTAGTGTTCTTAAGAAGTGCAAGATAGGACCTCTTTCGCTTGCCACGGAGTCAAAGACAGCCCCCAGAGCTCCCTCGGAAGCCTCCTGCAGTTGGGCCCAAGGACAATGTCAGCCACCCCAAGAAGCTGGCCCAGCATTTATTTCCAGACCCTGTCGTCTATGGAGAAAGATGAGTAAAAAATCCTCGGCTCAGCCCACTGAGTCAAAGACAGCTCCCAGACTTCCCCCGGAACCCTCCTGCAGTTGGGCCCAAGGACAATGTCAGCCACCCCAAGAAGCTGGCCCGGCATTTATTTCCAGACCCTGTCGTCTATGGAGAAAGATGAGTAAAGCAACCTCGGCTCTGCCCACTGAGCCAAAGACAGCTCCCAGACTTCCCCCGGAACCCTCCTGCAGTTGGGCCCAAGGACAATGTCAGCCACCCAAAGAAGCTGGCCCAGCATTTATTTCCAGACCCTGTCGTCTATGGAGAAAGATGAGTAAAGCTTCCTCGGCTCTGCCAACTGACTCAAAGACAGCCCCCAGACTTCCCTTGGAAGCCTCCTGCAGTTGGGCCCAGGGACAATGTCATCCAGCACCCCAAGAACCCTGCCCAGCATCCACTTCCAAAGCCCAAAGTCTTTGCAAGAAGGCTGGCAAATTAACCTTGACCTCCCAAGCAAACCCTTCTCCAACTACAGAGCCCAAGCATTCTAGGGAGCACAAAAGTCAATTTTGGTCCTTTTTAAAATATTTCCGCCCTGCCAGAAACTAGGAAGGTCTTCTGAGCTCTCCCGATTTCCCGCCACAAATGGAACAAATTTGGAACTTAGGGACATTAAAATCAAAGACAGCATCACAGGGAATCCTTCATACACAACTCAAAAGACTGTGAACAAAATCATCAGGTTAGGGATGAAGCTCTCTAATGTGGCAACACTTCAGACAAAATCCACAGAAATAACAAATGGGACAAGCTCCAACCTCAACAGGAACCACAGACATTTTCATCTCCTAGACTCTCTTTTCAACTTGGGTCTGAGTCCTGGAGGCCTAAGTGAAGCTGGGCTGCCTAAGATGGCAGCCAGGTCCAGCTGTGCCACTGAGAACCTGAGAAGGTGGCCCTGGTGAGGATCCAGCTCCTGGCGGGTGCGGAGACAATGGATCTGGGATGCTGCTGGTAGTTGCAGGCGAGGGGAGCTCTTGCTTTGGGGCTGCTGGTCAGAATCTCGGGAGTTCCTGGGCAGAGGGCAACACTGAAGGGAAGCTTTAGGAACATTCTCACCACACATCAATTAAAGGAGCTTAGAGCTCATTCCTCCTTTTAAAACGCGCACCTGCAAAGAACCATCCCACCACTGAAATATATGATGGGAAAGGGGAAGACAAGGCATCATCTTCAGAAGAGGACATTTAAGGAAAAGAAAAGCTTTTACCCCAAAGACTAATGTGCAATTCCTGCACAACCAAAGAAACTATGTAGAACAATGTAACCTAAAATATTCCTTCCAAGAAAAACTAAAAGCATATTAAAAAAAAAAAAAAAAAAAAAAAAAAAAAAAAAAAAAAAAAAAAAAGGAAACCAACTTGCAAAGGAGGAAAGGAATCTCAAGATGGAAATAAATCTTTGAAAAATAAAGATTAGCAAACCATAGAAGGGAAGAATAACCAAGACATTTCAGTAGAGATTGTAAATATTGAAAACAAATTGAACAATGTGAAATATAACTTAAAAAGACAGATCTGGAGGATAGATTAGCAACAGAAAATTGATAAAAATGGACTACCTGAACATTTGGACCAAAAAGAGAACCTTAACACAGTAATGAAAGAGATAATTTGGCAATATTGTCCTGGAATGATAGGGCATGAGGAGAAAATGTCCAAATAGCTAAAAAAATCCCCCAATCACATCTCATGAAATTCATTGTGGAAAACACTCAGAATATTAATGCTAAATTTAGAAACCCATAACTCAAAGGGAAAATTTTTGAAGAAACAAAAAAAAATTCATATAAGTGGGAACCACAATTGGAATTGAACAAGACACATCAGCAGTCCCAGTAAAAGACTGAAAAGGTATCTCCTGAGTTCTGATTCTGAGAGGGGAGGGTGGAGAGAGGGCCAGGAGAAAGGAGAAAAAGGGACAGCATGGAGCATGGCGCAAGACCAACTTAGGGAAGGAAGGAAGACCAAAAGAAGGGAAAAAATTGAGATAGAAGGGGAGGAGGCAAAGGAGAGAAAGAAGAGGGAAGAAGAGAGAGCTTACTTTGGAAAGATTTCATATAGTATATTTAAAAATTATTTTTAATCTTGAAATGAGTACTTTTCCAAATGTAGAGAATTCAACATTCCATTTTTTCAAACTTTGTGATCCCAGCGTTTCTCCTTCGCTCCTTTAACCCCACTCTTCCCAAGACAGCAAGTGATCTAAGTGAAATAATTACAACTCTCATGTACTAAAGCACATTTCTCAGATTGTGGAAGACAAAAATCTAATTCTGGGGCAAAAAACCAGAACAAAGGAAAAAAATTAATTAGGAATCTGTGTGACCCCCTGACTCAGATGGGCTACTCTGGAGGCATCTCCAGATGCAAACAAAGCATGGATTCTATGCAAGGAGACGTCCCAGCACATAAAGGGAACAGCCCGGCATGGCATGAGGCCCCAGGCCAGAAAGAGGAGTCGGATTAAACAGGAAAAGATTTGGGTTCAGTGAATGGATAGAACCACTGACCAATGACCAGTAATGTCTCTTTCCTAGAACTCATGGGACTTCCTGAAACTTAGGCCTAAGGTCTGACCTTTTCTGCCCTACAATCCTCTGAGAATAAGAGTCATGTGATGTCCTGAAACTTGGGCCTAAAGTCCTAGAGCCTCTGAGAAACCTTCCCCTGGTCCCATTCAGTCTCTTTATTTCCTTCCTGCCTTTGAGGATCTTATATTTTATTGGGAGATTTGCAATATGTACATAGATAAGTGAATACAATCATTGATGGAAAGAGAATCTCTAAAAAGGGCAAGGGGAAGAGGAGAGAGAAATATCTATATCATGAAAATTGCATTTCTCTGGGATTAACGGTTCAAACCCCAGGTCAACCATCCTGGGTTATTGAAGATAGCTGGGGGACTTGCGGCCAAGATGGCGGCGTGGAGGCAGACAGCTGCTTGAGTTCTGCGTTTTCTCTCAGAACTTACTTCATGACAAGCCTCGGAGTTGATGCTTGACCGAGAAAGAAACCCACAAATAATCACCAACAGAAGACATCCTTGAAGTTCGCCAGAGGTCGTCTGTGTTTGCTCGGGGGAGGGTCAAACAGACTGGCCACAGACTGAGGGCAGGCAAGCCAGAGAGGGACAGGCAGCTCACACAACCCCAGGGTGGATACTCTATCTTGGCAGCAAGCCAGGAGAGTGAAGAGGGTGTAAACACCAGAGGTGAAGATTAAAACCCCCAGAAAGCTAGAGTCTCTTGGGACCCGGCCACCCCCAACCCCCACCTGGACTGACTCAGCGCATTCTCAGAGCCTCAGAGCCCAGACTCAGCACAGCCATGGATGTTCTGTTAGTGGCTCTCTGCTGCCCTCCCCCCCCCCCAGTCTGTGGACAAAGCCCATTAATACCATCCAGCCCCATCCCCAACCAATTGTTGGGGACCAATTGTTTCTCTTGTCAATTTGTTTTCTTCGATTCCCGCTCTGACAAAATGAACAAAAAATTCAAAAGGGCTCCAACCATTGACAGCTGCTGTATGGAGAGAGAGCAGACTTCAAACACTGAGGAGACTAAAAGCTGATTGTCCCCAGAGGAATCCCCTAAGGGGGATATGAGCTGCTTCTCAATACAAAAGAATCTCATAGAGGACATCAAAAAGGCTCTCACAAGAGAGCTAGAAGAGAAATGGGAAGCTTGGCAAGAGAGCCTGGAGAAGTCATCCCAAGCATTTAAAGACAGAGTGTATAAAGAAATCAAATCATGGAGAAACAAAATTAGTGAATTGGAAAAGGTAAACAACTCCAAGGAAAACAGGATTAGTGAGCTGGAAAAGGTAAACAACTCCAAGGAAAACAGGACTAGTGAGCTAGAAAAAGAACACAGCTCTCTAAAAAATAAAATGGATAAAATGGGAAAAAAATTCCATAGAAGAAAAAAACTCAATTGGACAATTACAAAAAGATATAAAAAAGTGAGTGAAGAAAATACATCACTGAAAATTAGACTTGAACAAGTAGAAATGAATGACTCAAGGAGAAACCAAGAAGTAGTCAAGCAAAACCAGAGAAATGAAACAATTGAAAAGAATGTCAAGTACCTTATTAGAAGAAAACAGACCTGGAAAACAGATCCAGGAGAGACACTTTGAGAATAATCGGACTCCCTGAAAAATGGGAGGAAAGAAAGAGCTTGGACACTATTTTCGAGGAAATTATCAAACAGAACTGCCCAGACGTTTTGCAAACAGAGGATAAAATAGACATTGAAAAAATTCATCGATCACCTACTGAAAGGGACCCTAAAGTCAAAAGGCCAAGAAATATAGTGGCCAAGTTCAAGGACCATCAGACGAAGGATAAAATACTGGAAGCTGCTAGAAAAAAGCAATTCAGATATGGAGGAGCCACAATAAGGATAACCCAGGATCTAGCAGCGTCCACATTAAAAGAACGAAGGGCCTGGAATATGATATTCCGAAAGGCTAAGGAACTTGGTATGCAGCCAAGAATAACTTACCCAGGGAAGAAGATGGACATTTAACAAAATAAATGAATTCCATCTATTCTTGATGAAATAAACCAGACCTACATAAAATGTTTGATCTTCGAATACAGAACTCAAGAGATTTCTAAAAAGGTAAAAAGAAATCTTGAGAACTATACTTCTGTTATAAAAATATGTAAAGAACATATGTATAATTTATCCTGGAAACTAGAGGTGGAAAGGAAATTATATCATAAAAAAGTGTCAAGTGATGGTACTACATACATCTCATGAAGAGGCAAAGGTAACTTATTATATCTGAGAGAAAGAAAGGAGGGAGATGAACATAATGTGTATCAATAGACATATTCGATTTATGGTGAAACTTCTTCCACATCATTGAAAAGTGAGAGGGAAGGAGTAAGCTAAGGGGAAGGGAATACAGAAATTGTGAGGAAAAGGGGTAAAATAAGGGAAGTAACTTTAAGGTGGGGAGAGATACTAAAAAGGGAGGGCTGTGAAAAGCAAAAGGTGTTCACAAGTTTAATACTGGGTAGAGGGGTAAGAGGGAAGGAAAGGAGAAAAGCATAAGCAGGGCTTAACAGGATGGCAAGCAAGATAGAATTAGTCATTCTAACCATAGATGTGAATGGGGTAAACTCACTCATAAAGAGGTAGCAGTTAGCAGATGGGATCAACAGTCAGAATCCTACTATATGTTGTTTACAGGAAACACACCTGAAACAGGTTTATACATTCAAACTAAAAGTAAAAGAGTGGAGCAGAATCTATTATGCTTCAGGCAAAGCCAAAAAAGCAGGGGTAGCCATCCTCATCTCAGATCAAGCAAAAAAACAAATTGATCTAATTAAAAGAGATAAGGAAGGGCATTATATCCTACTAAAGGGTAGCATCAATAATGAAGCAGTATCAATATTAAACATATACCCACCAAGTGGTGCAGCATCTAAATTCTTAAAAGAGAAATTAAGAGAGCTGCAAGAAGAAATAGACAGCAAAACTATAAGAGTGGGAGATCTCAACCTTGCACTCTCAGAATTAGATAAATCAAACCACAAAATAAATAAGAAGTCAAAGAGGTAAATAGAATACTAGAAAAGTTTGATATGATAGATCTTTGGCGAAAGCTAAATGGAGACAGAAAGGAGTATACTTTCTTCTCAGCAGTTCATGGAACCTATACAAAAATTGACCATATACTAGGACATGAAAACCTTAAAATCAAATGCAGTAAGGCAGAAATGGTAAATGCATCCTTTTCAGACCACAATGCAATTAAAATTACATTTAATAAAAAGCCAGGTGAAAATAGACCAAAGAATAATTGGAAACTAAATAATCTTATACTAAAGAATGATTGGGTAAAACAGCAAATCATAGACATAATTAATAACTTCACCCAAGAAAATGACAATAATGAGACATCATACCAAAATGTGTGGGATACCACCAAAGCAGTAATAAGGAGAAGCTTTATATCTATACAAGCCTACTTGCATAAAATAGAGAAAAAGAGGGCCAACGAATTGGGCTTACAACTAAAATTGCTAGAAAAGGAACAAATTAAAAACCCCCAGACAAACACAAAACTTGAAATTCTAAAATTAAAAGGTGAGATTAAAGGTAAAAAAAAGAAATAAACTATTGATTAATAAAACTAAGAGTTGGTTCTAGGAAAAAACCAACAAAATAGACAAACCCTTAGTAAACCTGATTTAAAAAAGGAAAGAGAAAAAGCAAATTGTTAGTCTTGAAAATGAAAAGGGAGAACTCACCACTAAAGAAGAGGAAATTAGAACAATAGTTAGGAGCTACTTTGCTCAACTTTATGCCAATAAATTCAATAACTTAAATGAAATGGAAGAATACCTTCAAAAATATAGCTTGCCCAGATTAACAGAGGAAGAACTAAGTAGTCTAAATAGTCCCATCTCAGAAAAAGAAATAGAACAAGCTATTAACCAACTCCCTAAGAAAAAATCCCCAGGACCAGAAGGATTTACTTGTGAATTCTACCAAACATTTAAAGAACAACTAACTCCAATGCTATATTAACTCTTTGAAAAAATGGGGATTGAAGGAGTCCTACCAAATTCCTTTTATGACACAGACATGATACGATTCGATCTACCTAACTGAGAAAGAAAACTATAGACCAATTCCTTAGTGAATAGTGATGCTAAAATCTTAAATAAGATATTAGCAAAAAGACTTCAGAAAATCATCCCCAGGATGAGCCGAGAAAGAGATTCAAGAAATTAGAGTAGGAAATCAAACTATCACTCTTTGCAGATGACATGATGGTATACTTAGAGAACCCCAAAGACTCTGCTAAAAAGCTATTAGAAATAATTCAGAATTTTGGCAAAGTGGCAGGATACAAAATAAATCCACATAAATCCTCAGCATTTTTATATATCACCAACAAAATGCAACAGCAAGAGATACAAAGAGAAATTCCATTCCAAACAAAGGTTGAGAGTATAAAGTATTTGGGAATCCATCTACCAAAGAATAGTCAGGAATTATATGAGAAAAATTACAAAACACTTGCCACAAAAATAAAGTCAGATTTAAATCATTGGAAAGACATTCAGTGCTCTTGGATAGGCCGAGCGAATATAATAAAGATGACAATACTCCCCAAACCAATCTATTGATTTAGTGCTATACCAATCAGACTCCCAAGAAACTATTTTAATGACCTAGAAAAAATAACAAAATTCATATGGAAGAATAAAAGGTCGAGAAATGCAAGGGGACTAATGAAAAAAAAGTCAGAGGAAGGTGGTCTAAGTGTACCTGATCGAAAGCTATATTATATAGCAGCAGTCACCAAAACCATTTGGTATTGGCTAAGAAATAGACCGGTAGATCAGTGGAACAGATTAGATACAAAGAACAAAAAAGGGTACATCTATAGCAATCTAATCTTTGACAAACCCAAAGATGCCAACATTAGGGATAAAAATTCATTATTTGGGAAAAACTGTTGGGAACACTGGAAATTAGTATGGCAGAAATTAGATATGGATCCACACTTAACACCATATACCCAGATGAGATCAAAATGGGTCCATGATTTAGGCATAAAGAATGAGATCCTAAATAGATTAGAGAAACAGAAAATAGTCTACCTCTCAGACCTGTGGAGGAGGAAGGAATTTATGACCAGAGGAGAACTAGAGATCATTATTAATCACAAAATAGAAGATTTTGATTACATCAAACTAAAAAGTTTCTGTACAAACAATACTAATGCAAACAAGATTAGAAGGGAAGTAACAAATTGGGAAAATATTGTTAAAGGTAAAGGTTCTGACAAAGGTCTCATTTCCAAAATATATAGAGAACTGATCCTAATTCATAAGAAATCAAACCATTCTCCAATTGATAAATGGTCAAGGGATATGAACAGACAATTCTCAGATGATGAAATTGAAACTCTATCCACTCATATGAAAGAGTGTTCCAAATCACTACTGATCAGAGAAATGCAAATTAAGACAACTCTGAGATACCACTACACACCTGTCAGATTGGCTAAGATGACAGGAACAAACAATGATGACTGTTGGAGGGGCTGTGGGAAAACTGGAACACTGATGCATTGTTGGTGGAGTTGTGAAAGAATCCAGCCATTCTGGAGAGCAATTTGGAACTAGGCCCAAAAAGTTATCAAACTGTTCATCCCCTTTGACCCAGCATTGCTGTTATTGGGCTTGCTTATATCCCAAAGAAATACTAAAGAGCGGAAAGGGACCTGTATGTGCCAAAATGTTTGTGGCAGCTCTTTTTGTTGTAGCTAGAAACTGGAAGTTGAATGGATGTCCACCAATTGGAGAATGGTTGGGTAAATTATGGTATATGAAGGTTATGGAATATTATTGCTCTGTAGGAAATGACCAGCAGGAGGAATACAGAGAGGCTTGGAGAGACTTACATCAACTGAGTGAAATGAATAGAACCAGACTGCACACTTCAATGCTGTATGAAGATGTATTCTGATGGAAGTGGATATCTTCAACATAAAGAAGATCCAACTCACTTCCAGTTGATCAATGATGGACAGAAATAACTATACCCAGACAAGGAACACTGGGAAGTGAATGTAAATTGTTAGCACTACTGTCTATCTACCCAGGTTACTTATACCTTTGGAATGTGATACTTAATGTGCAACAAGAAAATGGTATTTACACACATATATTGTATCTAGGTTATATTGTAACACATGTAAAATGTACGGGATTGCCTGTCATCGGGGGGAGGGAATGGAGGGACGGGGGGGATAATTTGGAAAAAATGAATACAAGGGATAATGTTATTAAAAAAATTGCTCATGCATCTATACTGTGGAAAAAAATTCTAAATAAAAAAAAAAGAGTGATCTTCAGTTGGTGAAAGAAGCCATCTTTGTCTCAATTTTTACCTAATCCTAATGACACACTTTTTTCCAAGTCAAGAGGCAAAAAGCTCTATTATGTTGCCAAAAGGTGGGCAAAGTTAGAGCAAAACTCAAGCTCAATTCCTAATGAATCAGCTGGGGGATTTGCATTCTGGTTAAAAACTGTCTGTGGGGTCACAATAGCTCTAACAATGTAAGGAACTCAACAAGAGACCATTGCAACAAAGGCCCACTGAAAGAGAAAACAATCCTGTCAATGCCCCACTCCAGGTCAAACTGCCTCAGGAAAACAAAGCTTTCCTCCAAGGCCATCTCCAATCCTCTTGATCTACATTTGGGCAATGGACCCAGAAGGATCCAGAGGAAATAGTGAGGCTGGTGACCTTGGATGGCTCTCCCTTACTTAAATGCAATTCACTTGCTTGTCAAGGTCATAGGCAAGTTATTCAAGTGCAATGGAGATGCTTCTCAAAAGGTGAGAGCACTGGCCTACATGGGTCAATGTAATGAAGGCCCTTCCCACTCTAAGTTTCCAAGATTTTGTAGAGTAGCAAGGATGCTTTGCATATGTGTAAGATACTTGATGGATTGCATTTGTTTTTGAAACCCTGGTGAGAATCTCTACCTTGAAATGAAGATCCTAGACACACCTCACTTTTGATTTCAAAGGATTTATACATCTACCCTCTGATTATCTCTTCCCACCAGTCTTGCATAGGATCCTCTTTATTATCCACAGTTTCTAGCTGAGCAGACGATGTTGTAGAAATTGTGTTGCTTTTTGGATCTTTCCCCAGGCTTTCATAGTTAGAATCAGAACTAAGATCTCAAGTCAGGTCTTCTGATTCTTAGACATCAACCTGAATAACTCTAATGATGTGCTTTAAATAAGCATATTAATAAAAGAAAATAACTATCATTTACATTTTCATAAAACTTTAAAGTTTACAGAATGCTTTTCTCAGAATGGTTCATAAATGCAAGTGTTGTTATCCAGTCCCATCCCATAGGTGAAGACACTTAGGTGTAAGGGGCCTTTAAATGGGCTGCACCACAGCGCATCATTGAGGCCCGAAAGTAATTTCTGTGGATATTAGGACTGCCCTTGGGCGGGATCCTGGCCATATTGAGATAGCTTCTTAATGGGTGACTCTCTCGCTGATTGGCTGTGTGTGTGACCTCACAGGCCCTATGTAAGCCCACTGCAGGCAGCAATCGCTCTCTTTAACCTGGCGTTCTTCCCCTTGGCTTCCTAGCCTGGGTGGCCAAGCCAAGATGGGTAGCCAAAAGAGGTAAGGGTTTTGGTAGTGAACACGTGGGTCTTCTGACCAGGTGTTCACTCGGGAACCAACAAGTCAGGGCATCAGTTAGGGCATTATGTGAGTAGGTATAATAAAGGCTTTTAAGATTACACGTGGTTGTTCTTGAGTGCGCTACCGGTTATTAAACTATAGATTCAAGAGATTGTGGCCAGAGACCTTAGAAGGCCTCAGAGGAGGCGAGCCGGGTAGAGTTCACACTGCAAAGGACAGTGGTCAAAGGTACTCTGGTGGGTCTAGGACGGACTAGTAATTGTAACTGCCAGGAGAGCACGTTACACTTAGGTTCCTTGAAACACAAGGAACATGGCATATTAATGGAACACCGGGACATTTTTATTGTCAAACATCAAGGGTAGCAAGGGAAGACTTATAACAACATACTATATGCTTCAGTGTCAAATGACTATATAGAGGGTACAGGGATTTTGGGTATTGGGAGAGAAAATTGCCCACTTGATCAAGCCCTTTTCCATCTTATTTTCAAGCTGATTTGCAGCACTGCTAGGGGAATGATAGAGGCTGAAAGGAACCCTTTCACAACAAATCTACAAGTGCCTTGACAAACTGGCTGAGTTGGATTCACAGGATGATTTCGAAAGAGACAGACTAGACTTTCTACCTAGGGTGTAAGAGTTGAATGGAAGTTTGAGAGTCAGCAGGGTGATGTCAGAGAGGCCAGGAGAGACTTACATGAACTGGTGCTAAGTGACATGAGCAGAACCAGAAGATGATAGGACACGGCAGCAACAAGATTGTACGATGATCAATTCTGATGGACATGGGTGGCTTTTTTCAACAATGAGGTGATTCAGGCCTGAGCCAATGATCTGTGATGATGAGAGTCATCTGCACCCAGAGACAGGACTGTGGGAACTAAGTGTGGACCACAACATAGCATTTTAACACTTTTGGTTAGGATTTGCTTGTATTTTATTTTCTATCCCATTTAAAAAATTTTTTTTATTTCATTTGTCTTTTGCATTAAGATCATTGTATAAATGTGAATGCCTATATTGGAATGAACATGTGTTTAACCATGTTTAGCATATATTGGATTGCACACCATGTAGGTAAGGGAGTGAGGAGAAGTTGGGAATAATTGGACATGGTTTTTCAAGGGTCCATGTTGAAAAACTTTTCCTTGCATATGTTTTAAAAATAAAAAAAATCAATAAAAAGTAAATAGGGGTTTGCCCAAAAGATTTGAATGGAGGTCAAGAGTCTTAGGAAAGATAGAGATGAGAAAAAGGAGGAAGATGTCAATTTTGCTACCTTATCAGTAATGAAAGACAAATTATCTATAATGGACTTGAACCAGAAAAAGACATGAAAGCTTTTTTTTTTTTAAATTTACAAAAAGGTTTACAAAGAAGCATATCCAATTCCCTTTACCCATGAATGACAGATGCAAATACATTTTTTCTTTATTAATGGACAGTCAGATAAAGACAAGAAATTTAAATGTTTAGTGTACAGAAATATTTTTAATCTTTGGTAAAATACACTCTAGGGCAGGGGTCCTCAAAGTACGGCCCACTGGCCAGATGCAGTGGGCTGAGGACCTTTATGCAGCCCTCTGGATTTTTGGCAAATGGGCTGAGAGGCTGAACCAGAGTGTGAGGTTTTGTTTTTACTACAGTCCGGCCCTCCAACAGTCTGAGGGTCAGTGAACTGGGCCCCTATTTAAAAAGTTTGAGGACCACTGCTCTTAGGTGGAAGATGACAAAATGATTTAATGAGAATCTGTGGGAAACCCAATTCAGGCAAAGTGGCTTTGGTTGAGTAAACAACATAACCAAGCATCCTGTGGGCACGGGTAAACAACGTAACCAAGCATCCTGTGGGTAATGGATAGAACAGAAAAAATGGTTCCATTTGATGTCATCACTACCTCACAATCTATGACTGGGATAAAAGGCCAGGAGTCTCAGCAACCGTGCTCTGTGCGGGAGAGACAGTGAGAGAGAAAGAGCGAGCGAGAGTGAGAGCGAGAGCAAGAGCGAGAGAGCGCCAGAGCCAGAGACAGGGAGAGAAAGCGATAGAGGTGGGAGGAGAGGAGAGGAGAGGAGAGGAGTGTAGAAAAGAGCAGAGGAGAGGAGAGGAGAGGAGAGGAGAGGAGAGGAGAGGAGAGGAGAGGAGAGGAGAGGAGAAGAGATCAGAGGAGAGGAGATCGGAGATCAGAGGAGAGGAGAGGAGAGGAGAGGAGAGGAGAGGAGAGGAGAGGAGAGGAGAGGAGAGGAGGGAGAGGGGAGGGGAGGGGAGGGGAGGGATAGGGTGGGGGGAGGATTGGAGAATTTGAGGGGAGGGGATTTTAAGAGAGGATTAAAGAGGGAGGGGGGAAGGGAGAGGGGTAGTAGATATAAAGATATAGAGATAGAGAAGTTATATAAAGAACATAGAGAAGATAGAGATAGCTATAGAAATTTAGAGATAGATATAGAGAAGATAGAGATAGATACATAGAAGATAGAGATAGCTATAGAAAGTTAGAGATAGATATAGAGAAGATAGATATAGATATAGGGAAAAGATAGTGATAGCTATAGAAAATATAGTGATAGAGAATTTTTTTTTACTTTGTTTTTTTCTTTTAGTGATAGAGAATTTAGAGAGAGATAGTGATAGTGATAGTGATAGTGACAGATAGTGATAGTGATAGTGATAGTGATAGATAGTGCTAGTGATAGACAGTGATAGTGATAGTGATAGTGATAGTGATAGTGATAGCTAGAGTGATAGAGATAGAGAAGATAGAGATAGATATAGAGAAGATAGAAATAGATCTATAGAGAGAAGATAGAGATAGAGAAAAAAGATTGAGATAGTAAGGGAGGGAGTGAGTGTGAGGCGGAGACAGAGACAGAGAGAGTTAGAGAGGGCAAGGTAGGAGTGTGTGTGTGTTCCTGTTTGTGTTTGTGTTTTGTGTTTGTTTGTGTTTGTGTTTTGTGTGTGTTCGTGTTTGTGTTTTGTGTGTGTTCGTTGCCCAACCTGATATTTTACCAGCTAAGGGGGCTGTCTTGTTTTTCTTATCTCCGAGGAGCTCTTACAGGTAAGAGGCTCTATGATGCAGACTATTCTGGGGATGGGGAAAGCTGAATATGTGTAGGAAGAGGAATGAGGAAGTTTGTATTTTGGGGGGAGGTGTGTAATTTTGTGGGAAGATACTGTTCTAGAGATCAGTGTGAGAGACCTTCCTTGTGTCAGCAATAGGAAATGGACAAGAAGCTTGTTCCTCTGTCCTCAAGGTCCTCAATACAAGGGAGATCTGTAGCCTCCTAGGAGATAACTCAAATTATCTGAGACTCACCTACAAAGGAAATGGCATTTTGTTGTTGTCCTGAAGAGGCTCCTCTGTTCTTGAGTACAAGAAAGACATGGACCTAGGAGTCAGGATGACTTGAGTTTCAAATTCAGTCTCAGACAGGGTTGAGAGTCCCTGAGGCAAACCGTTTGCCCTTTTTGCCTCCATTTCCTCACAGGGTTGATCTAAGGATCAAATGAGATGGTAAACTGGCAAAGGCTGTCCAGTAAAAAAGACAGAAGAGAGGTATTTCCTCTCTCACTCTGCCCCTGATGTGACCCCGAGACTGCCTCCAGGTCCTCTTTCCATCCTTTGGGGGATCAAGCTTAAGCCTGAAACACTGGGGGATTCCCTTAGCCAGAGAGGAGGTGGGACAGAGCAGTATCAAAGTTCTTCAACTTTTTCTGACAAGCTACTGGAGCCTCCTCCATCTTTCTCCAAAGCATATTTTAAAGTCACAAAACAAATTCTTTGGAATCTCAAAATGTATATCTATCCCATTTTTTTTTTTTTAATTGGAGAGGGTGGACCCGGTTGTTCATTGTACTGTAGGTATCCAATGTAAGTATGGAAAATCCCTTTCTCCCTGTACTCGGGTAGACAATCTTTCATTACTTCTTAGTGACCTGCAGTGCTTCAAGGCACTGAAAGTGTTAAGAAAGGTGGAAGCAGGGTACAAGTGTAGTTTAGGACTTTCCAGCCTCTATTTCTGCCCTGTCTGATCCACATTGTGGCCCTTAGGGCTTGTGGATTTGAGAACGGAAATAGGAGAGAACTCTTCTGGGCAAGAACAAACAGGGATAAGAGCCAGTGGACTGTAAGCCTGACAGGCACATGGGATGATGTGAAATCACAAAATATTGTAATTATTCTCAGAAATTGTGTGCTTTGAGCACCTGATAGAAGGTACCCATCCACCACAGCAAACAGATGAACTTGATAGATTCTTCTTTATACTGACAGACACTCTGCCTACAAGGTTTCAACTTTTATTTGTATTGTGATACAATGGAGTTTCTCACTTGCTGCCTTTGGATTTCTTTTAATGAGGAGGAGACCCAAAAGAAGGGATGGAGAAAGGAAGAAACAAGGATGGGACCGTAGGAATGGATCCTTTTTATCAACTGTGTTGAGTCTGGCTCTGCAGTTAAAACCTAAGAAGACAATGAAAGGCAACAGCGGGGCTGTGCCCAATGAGCTCTTAGAACCTTCTTGGACGGCTTGCTGCTCCTTTAGCTGGGAAGATGGGGTAGTTATTGGAAGCAAAGCTGAGTATTTATTGATTGACAATTTTTTTTCCCCCTCAGGGAATCTTTGCCCTTCAAGATGGTGAAAAAAAAGGGAGCACTTCCCCATGGTGAGAATCAATTAACAAACATATAGTAATACTTCTTCTTCTATCAGTCACTGTATTAAATGAGGAAGATACTCCAAACATTAATTGAAAGAGGGAGGATCAAAAGTACATCAACTAGAATATGCCTGATAGAGAGTATAGAAAAAGAACGTCCGAAGGCATATCCGGAAGGGAACAATGAGGCTATCAGAAGAGCTTAGGAGACAGGTGGACAGGATGACCAGCTTGTTGGCTATGGGAGTGAAGAAAAGAAAACATCTGCGGGAAGATGTTGTTGAGTAAGGAATGAAAAGATGCCTCAGTCAATAGATGCTATGTGGGCTAAGCAAAGGGAAGAGTGGTGGATGACACCTGGGTGACAGAAAAGGCAATTTCAGAAGAGGGCAGAGGGTGTGGGACAAAGAACAGATCCTGTTTTGGACACGTTGAGGTTCTGGTGCAATTGGGCATGCAGGTCAAAATGTCCAACAGATAGTACATGTGAGTTGGAGAAGAAAGTTCAAGATAGAGACTGCAGCAGGATCAGCATACTTGGTAGTGTTTTCAGCTTTACCTGTTTCCATTGCTTCAGAGGAGGATGATATTTGTAACTCGTTAGGACTTTGCCAGGATTCTGGCAATTAGAAGGAGTAAATATCGCCAGAGAATAAGAGGTGGGAAGTGAAGAGGAAAGGATAATACCTTTTCTTTAAAAAGGAGTGAGATGGGAACTACTAGGAAAAGGGAAAGGAAGAGGGCGAATAGGGCAAATTAACTTCCATATGAAAAAGAGTCAAGTAAAAGCTTTTCCAGTGGAGGGGAAGAGGGGGATAAGAGGTTGGTTGAGTGAACCTGTTCTCACCAGTATTGCTCCAAATAGGAAACACCATACATACTGAATAAGGATATGCAACTCTAATCTTAGCCTGCAGGAAAATAGGAGGTTAATACAAAATGGGAAGTGAGGGGTGATAAAAGAACAGGCCATTTGGGAGGAGTCAGTGATCAGTAGCAAAACACTTTTGAGGAGATACAGAGTGAAAGAGAATAAATGGGAGGGGGAATACAATTAGCCATAGTCAATGTAAAAACAATTTTTAAAACAAGTTTCTGATGGAATATCATTGTTCACTGGAAAATGATGAGCAGAATGTTCATAGGGGGAAAATACCCTGCAAAGTCCTCCATGAACACAGTGAAACATGCCATATATAAAATGATAGCAACATTTTGCAGTGATCAGTATAAAATGATTTTGTTATTCTCAGTAACACAATCATACATAACTACTCTGAAGGAGTTATAGTAAAAAAGAAAAATCTTAACCATTCACAGAAAAGGAATGATTATATCTGAATACAGATTGAAGCATTCTTTATTTACCTGTTATCTCTCTATTTTTCACTTCATTTTCCTTAAGGCTTTTTATTTTTTTTCACTAAGATGGGAGATCTATGTTTTTTTCTCAAATTTTATGGAAATCTTTTACAAAATTTTAAATGTACTTTGTTAATTGTGGGTGAGAATCAAGGAAAGAACCTGGACAGCAAACATTTTTAAAAACAAATAAGAATATTTTGAATGGAAATTGGGCAAAATATTAAATAAATTTAATAAAAAGAAAAAAATGCATTCACTTTTGAACTTTGGGACTTACAAGAGTAATTAATTTTACACTTCAATTAGTAAAACTAGACTGAATGGGAATGTGAGAAACAGTGCAGAGAATTTAAAAGCCAAGAGGGAAGAATAAGTAGAGGCCACAGTCAATAAACATTCCTTATCTACTGTGCACTAAGCTCCATAGTAAGCACTGGGTATATATAAAGAAAGGCTCAAAGTGGGTCCTGGCCTGGAGGAACTTCCAGTCTAAGGAGGTGACTCCACACAAACAACTCTGTTCAAATAATGGGGTTGCCACAAAAATTGGAAGTAAGGAAATTGTCTCTTGGGCTTCCTCCAAGTATGCCATGAAGAAGAGCATGTTGCTAAGGGTCCAGTTGCCCTCCAAAGACCAGGAATCACCCTTGGGAGATCATAATCCCTGTGCTGCTGCAATCTTTCCCACTCACAATCTCTTTCCTGATTCCTTCCCCTTTGCTCATATGGTCCCTCCTTCATTCACAGACTTGAGCCAGGACGAGAAAAAGAGCATACTCAAGAGGGCAAAATCGCTGTTATTCCGAGGTCCCCCTCACCGCAGTGCACCCTCATCCCAAAAAAATGGGCAAGAGCCGGACCTAGAGGGCCAGGACGACAGTATTCCTGCCACATCAAAAATGGAGGGAAAGGACATTGTGGCCACAACCTCGTTTAGTTCGAGGTTCACCTTTCCTCCTATACCCACCCCTCCTGGTTCTCCCAAGAGGCTTCCAAAAGCCACCCGGGCCTGTCCTGGCCAAGCAGCAGGTGCAATTCCAAAGAGGAAATCCAAAGTGTATTCCATGCTGGCTACAGAATGTGAGAACACATCTTCTGAAACTGAGCCCGAACTCTCCTCAGAAGATGATGCTCCACAGCAAGAAGAGAACTCAGTGTGGGCCACCAAAGTCCTCGGTGCTCCTTGGAATAGAATAGGCAAAGAATGCCCGGAGCTTCCCACTGAATCCAAGAACTCTCCTGGAGCTCTCTCCCAATCTTCCTTCCAGTGGGCACAGGGAGATGGGCCTCTTCCCCAAGAAGACAGCACGGCCTGTCTCATCCAAGGAGTGAGTGTACTTCTTTGGAAGAGGACCAATAAAGTAGGCCTGGCTCCTCCCACTGAGTCTGAGACAACCCCCAGAGATCTCTGCAAACTGTCCTTCAGTTGCGGGCAGGGAAAAAGCCCTCCACCTCGACAAGTCAGCCCAGCCGGTACTTTGAAAGAAGTTAGAGCTCCTCGGAGGGGGGACAACAAAATAAGCCCGGCACGTCCTAAGGACCCCATGGTATCCTCCAGCGTTCTCTTGGAACCCTCCTTCAACTGGGCGCAGGGAGAAGGTCACTCATCTCAGGAAACCAGCCCAGTCTGGGGCATCCAAGGAGTTAGTGTTCTTAAGAAGTGCAAGATAGGACCTCTTTCGCTTGCCACGGAGTCAAAGACAGCCCCCAGAGCTCCCTCGGAAGCCTCCTGCAGTTGGGCCCAAGGACAATGTCAGCCACCCCAAGAAGCTGGCCCAGCATTTATTTCCAGACCCTGTCGTCTATGGAGAAAGATGAGTAAAAAATCCTCGGCTCAGCCCACTGAGTCAAAGACAGCTCCCAGACTTCCCCCGGAACCCTCCTGCAGTTGGGCCCAAGGACAATGTCAGCCACCCCAAGAAGCTGGCCCGGCATTTATTTCCAGACCCTGTCGTCTATGGAGAAAGATGAGTAAAGCAACCTCGGCTCTGCCCACTGAGCCAAAGACAGCTCCCAGACTTCCCCCGGAACCCTCCTGCAGTTGGGCCCAAGGACAATGTCAGCCACCCAAAGAAGCTGGCCCAGCATTTATTTCCAGACCCTGTCGTCTATGGAGAAAGATGAGTAAAGCTTCCTCGGCTCTGCCAACTGACTCAAAGACAGCCCCCAGACTTCCCTTGGAAGCCTCCTGCAGTTGGGCCCAGGGACAATGTCATCCAGCACCCCAAGAACCCTGCCCAGCATCCACTTCCAAAGCCCAAAGTCTTTGCAAGAAGGCTGGCAAATTAACCTTGACCTCCCAAGCAAACCCTTCTCCAACTACAGAGCCCAAGCATTCTAGGGAGCACAAAAGTCAATTTTGGTCCTTTTTAAAATATTTCCGCCCTGCCAGAAACTAGGAAGGTCTTCTGAGCTCTCCCGATTTCCCGCCACAAATGGAACAAATTTGGAACTTAGGGACATTAAAATCAAAGACAGCATCACAGGGAATCCTTCATACACAACTCAAAAGACTGTGAACAAAATCATCAGGTTAGGGATGAAGCTCTCTAATGTGGCAACACTTCAGACAAAATCCACAGAAATAACAAATGGGACAAGCTCCAACCTCAACAGGAACCACAGACATTTTCATCTCCTAGACTCTCTTTTCAACTTGGGTCTGAGTCCTGGAGGCCTAAGTGAAGCTGGGCTGCCTAAGATGGCAGCCAGGTCCAGCTGTGCCACTGAGAACCTGAGAAGGTGGCCCTGGTGAGGATCCAGCTCCTGGCGGGTGCGGAGACAATGGATCTGGGATGCTGCTGGTAGTTGCAGGCGAGGGGAGCTCTTGCTTTGGGGCTGCTGGTCAGAATCTCGGGAGTTCCTGGGCAGAGGGCAACACTGAAGGGAAGCTTTAGGAACATTCTCACCACACATCAATTAAAGGAGCTTAGAGCTCATTCCTCCTTTTAAAACGCGCACCTGCAAAGAACCATCCCACCACTGAAATATATGATGGGAAAGGGGAAGACAAGGCATCATCTTCAGAAGAGGACATTTAAGGAAAAGAAAAGCTTTTACCCCAAAGACTAATGTGCAATTCCTGCACAACCAAAGAAACTATGTAGAACAATGTAACCTAAAATATTCCTTCCAAGAAAAACTAAAAGCATATTAAAAAAAAAAAAAAAAAAAAAAAGGAAACCAACTTGCAAAGGAGGAAAGGAATCTCAAGATGGAAATAAATCTTTGAAAAATAAAGATTAGCAAACCATAGAAGGGAAGAATAACCAAGACATTTCAGTAGAGATTGTAAATATTGAAAACAAATTGAACAATGTGAAATATAACTTAAAAAGACAGATCTGGAGGATAGATTAGCAACAGAAAATTGATAAAAATGGACTACCTGAACATTTGGACCAAAAAGAGAACCTTAACACAGTAATGAAAGAGATAATTTGGCAATATTGTCCTGGAATGATAGGGCATGAGGAGAAAATGTCCAAATAGCTAAAAAAATCCCCCAATCACATCTCATGAAATTCATTGTGGAAAACACTCAGAATATTAATGCTAAATTTAGAAACCCATAACTCAAAGGGAAAATTTTTGAAGAAACAAAAAAAAATTCATATAAGTGGGAACCACAATTGGAATTGAACAAGACACATCAGCAGTCCCAGTAAAAGACTGAAAAGGTATCTCCTGAGTTCTGATTCTGAGAGGGGAGGGTGGAGAGAGGGCCAGGAGAAAGGAGAAAAAGGGACAGCATGGAGCATGGCGCAAGACCAACTTAGGGAAGGAAGGAAGACCAAAAGAAGGGAAAAAATTGAGATAGAAGGGGAGGAGGCAAAGGAGAGAAAGAAGAGGGAAGAAGAGAGAGCTTACTTTGGAAAGATTTCATATAGTATATTTAAAAATTATTTTTAATCTTGAAATGAGTACTTTTCCAAATGTAGAGAATTCAACATTCCATTTTTTCAAACTTTGTGATCCCAGCGTTTCTCCTTCGCTCCTTTAACCCCACTCTTCCCAAGACAGCAAGTGATCTAAGTGAAATAATTACAACTCTCATGTACTAAAGCACATTTCTCAGATTGTGGAAGACAAAAATCTAATTCTGGGGCAAAAAACCAGAACAAAGGAAAAAAATTAATTAGGAATCTGTGTGACCCCCTGACTCAGATGGGCTACTCTGGAGGCATCTCCAGATGCAAACAAAGCATGGATTCTATGCAAGGAGACGTCCCAGCACATAAAGGGAACAGCCCGGCATGGCATGAGGCCCCAGGCCAGAAAGAGGAGTCGGATTAAACAGGAAAAGATTTGGGTTCAGTGAATGGATAGAACCACTGACCAATGACCAGTAATGTCTCTTTCCTAGAACTCATGGGACTTCCTGAAACTTAGGCCTAAGGTCTGACCTTTTCTGCCCTACAATCCTCTGAGAATAAGAGTCATGTGATGTCCTGAAACTTGGGCCTAAAGTCCTAGAGCCTCTGAGAAACCTTCCCCTGGTCCCATTCAGTCTCTTTATTTCCTTCCTGCCTTTGAGGATCTTATATTTTATTGGGAGATTTGCAATATGTACATAGATAAGTGAATACAATCATTGATGGAAAGAGAATCTCTAAAAAGGGCAAGGGGAAGAGGAGAGAGAAATATCTATATCATGAAAATTGCATTTCTCTGGGATTAACGGTTCAAACCCCAGGTCAACCATCCTGGGTTATTGAAGATAGCTGGGGGACTTCCGGCCAAGATGGCGGCGTGGAGGCAGACAGCTGCTTGAGTTCTGCGTTTTCTCTCAGAACTTACTTCATGACAAGCCTCGGAGTTGATGCTTGACCGAGAAAGAAACCCACAAATAATCACCAACAGAAGACATCCTTGAAGTTCGCCAGAGGTCGTCTGTGTTTGCTCGGGGGAGGGTCAAACAGACTGGGCACAGACTGAGGGCAGGCAAGCCAGAGAGGGACAGGCAGCTCACACAACCCCAGTGTGGATACTCTATCTTGGCAGCAAGCCAGGAGAGTGAAGAGGGTGTAAACACCAGAGGTGAAGATTAAAACCCCCAGAAAGCTAGAGTCTCTTGGGACCCGGCCACCCCCAACCCCCACCTGGACTGACTCAGCGCATTCTCAGAGCCTCAGAGCCCAGACTCAGCACAGCCATGGATGTTCTGTTAGTGGCTCTCTGCTGCCCTCCCCCCCCCAGTCTGTGGACAAAGCCCATTAATACCATCCAGCCCCATCCCCAACCAATTGTTGGGGACCAATTGTTTCTCTTGTCAATTTGTTTTCTTCGATTCCCGCTCTGACAAAATGAACAAAAAATTCAAAAGGGCTCCAACCATTGACAGCTGCTGTATGGAGAGAGAGCAGACTTCAAACACTGAGGAGACTAAAAGCTGATTGTCCCCAGAGGAATCCCCTAAGGGGGATATGAGCTGCTTCTCAATACAAAAGAATCTCATAGAGGACATCAAAAAGGCTCTCACAAGAGAGCTAGAAGAGAAATGGGAAGCTTGGCAAGAGAGCCTGGAGAAGTCATCCCAAGCATTTAAAGACAGAGTGCATAAAGAAATCAAATCATGGAGAAACAAAATTAGTGAATTGGAAAAGGTAAACAACTCCAAGGAAAACAGGATTAGTGAGCTGGAAAAGGTAAACAACTCCAAGGAAAACAGGACTAGTGAGCTAGAAAAAGAACACAGCTCTCTAAAAAATAAAATGGATAAAATGGGAAAAAAATTCCATAGAAGAAAAAAACTCAATTGGACAATTACAAAAAGATATAAAAAAGTGAGTGAAGAAAATACAGCATTGAAAATTAGACTTGAACAAGTAGAAATGAATGACTCAAGGAGAAACCAAGAAGTAGTCAAGCAAAACCAGAGAAATGAAACAATTGAAAAGTACCTTATTAGAAGAAAACAGACCTGGAAAACAGATCCAGGAGAGACACTTTGAGAATAATCGGACTCCCTGAAAAATGGGAGGAAAGAAAGAGCTTGGACACTATTTTCGAGGAAATTATCAAACAGAACGGCCCAGACGTTTTGCAAACAGAGGATAAAATAGACATTGAAAAAATTCATCGATCACCTACTGAAAGGGACCCTAAAGTCAAAAGGCCAAGAAATATAGTGGCCAAGTTCAAGGACCATCAGACAAAGGATAAAATACTGGAAGCTGCTAGAAAAAAGCAATTCAGATATGGAGGAGCCACAATAAGGATAACCCAGGATCTAGCAGCGTCCACATTAAAAGAACGAAGGGCCTGGAATATGATATTCCGAAAGGCTAAGGAACTTGGTATGCAGCCAAGAATAACTTACCCAGGGAAGAAGATGGACATTTAACAAAATAAATGAATTCCATCTATTCTTGATGAAATAAACCAGACCTACATAAAATGTTTGATCTTCGAATACAGAACTCAAGAGATTTCTAAAAAGGTAAAAAGAAATCTTGAGAACTATACTTCTGTTATAAAAATATGTAAAGAACATATGTATAATTTATCCTGGAAACTAGAGGTGGAAAGGAAATTATATCATAAAAAAGTGTCAAGTGATGGTACTACATACATCTCATGAAGAGGCAAAGGTAACTTATTATATCTGAGAGAAAGAAAGGAGGGAGATGAACATAATGTGTATCAATAGACATATTCGATTTATGGTGAAACTTCTTCCACATCATTGAAAAGTGAGAGGGAAGGAGTAAGCTAAGGGGAAAGGAATACAGAAATTGTGAGGAAAAGGGGTAAAATAAGGGAAGTAACTTTAAGGTGGGGAGAGATACTAAAAAGGGAGGGCTGTGAAAAGCAAAAGGTGTTCACAAATTTAATACTGGGTAGAGGGGTAAGAGGGAAGGAAAGGAGAAAAGCATAAGCAGGGCTTAACAGGATGGCAAGCAAGATAGAATTAGTCATTCTAACCATAGATGTGAATGGGGTAAACTCACTCATAAAGAGGTAGCAGTTAGCAGATGGGATCAAAAGTCAGAATCCTACTATATGTTGTTTACAGGAAACACACCTGAAACAGGTTTATACATTCAAACTAAAAGTAAAAGAGTGGAGCAGAATCTATTATGCTTCAGGCAAAGCCAAAAAAGCAGGGGTAGCCATCCTCATCTCAGATCAAGCAAAAAAACAAATTGATCTAATTAAAAGAGATAAGGAAGGGCATTATATCCTACTAAAGGGTAGCATCAATAATGAAGCAGTATCAATATTAAACATATACCCACCAAGTGGTGCAGCATCTAAATTCTTAAAAGAGAAATTAAGAGAGCTGCAAGAAGAAATAGACAGCAAAACTATAAGAGTGGGAGATCTCAACCTTGCACTCTCAGAATTAGATAAATCAAACCACAAAATAAATAAGAAGTCAAAGAGGTAAATAGAATACTAGAAAAGTTTGATATGATAGATCTTTGGCGAAAGCTAAATGGAGACAGAAAGGAGTATACTTTCTTCTCAGCAGTTCATGGAACCTATACAAAAATTGACCATATACTAGGACATGAAAACCTTAAAATCAAATGCAGTAAGGCAGAAATGGTAAATGCATCCTTTTCAGACCACAATGCAATTAAAATTACATTTAATAAAAAGCCAGGTGAAAATAGACCAAAGAATAATTGGAAACTAAATAATCTTATACTAAAGAATGATTGGGTAAAACAGCAAATCATAGACATAATTAATAACTTCACCCAAGAAAATGACAATAATGAGACATCATACCAAAATGTGTGGGATACCACCAAAGCAGTAATAAGGAGAAGCTTTATATCTATACAAGCCTACTTGCATAAAATAGAGAAAAAGAGGGCCAACGAATTGGGCTTACAACTAAAATTGCTAGAAAAGGAACAAATTAAAAACCCCCAGACAAACACAAAACTTGAAATTCTAAAATTAAAAGGTGAGATTAAAGGTAAAAAAAAGAAATAAACTATTGATTAATAAAACTAAGAGTTGGTTCTAGGAAAAAACCAACAAAATAGACAAACCCTTAGTAAACCTGATTTAAAAAAGGAAAGAGAAAAAGCAAATTGTTAGTCTTGAAAATGAAAAGGGAGAACTCACCACTAAAGAAGAGGAAATTAGAACAATAGTTAGGAGCTACTTTGCTCAACTTTATGCCAATAAATTCAATAACTTAAATGAAATGGAAGAATACCTTCAAAAATATAGCTTGCCCAGATTAACAGAGGAAGAACTAAGTAGTCTAAATAGTCCCATCTCAGAAAAAGAAATAGAACAAGCTATTAACCAACTCCCTAAGAAAAAATCCCCAGGACCAGAAGGATTTACTTGTGAATTCTACCAAACATTTAAAGAACAACTAACTCCAATGCTATATTAACTCTTTGAAAAAATGGGGATTGAAGGAGTCCTACCAAATTCCTTTTATGACACAGACATGATACGATTCGATCTACCTAACTGAGAAAGAAAACTATAGACCAATTCCTTAGTGAATAGTGATGCTAAAATCTTAAATAAGATATTAGCAAAAAGACTTCAGAAAATCATCCCCAGGATGAGCCGAGAAAGAGATTCAAGAAATTAGAGTAGGAAATCAAACTATCACTCTTTGCAGATGACATGATGGTATACTTAGAGAACCCCAAAGACTCTGCTAAAAAGCTATTAGAAATAATTCAGAATTTTGGCAAAGTGGCAGGATACAAAATAAATCCACATAAATCCTCAGCATTTTTATATATCACCAACAAAATGCAACAGCAAGAGATACAAAGAGAAATTCCATTCCAAACAAAGGTTGAGAGTATAAAGTATTTGGGAATCCATCTACCAAAGAATAGTCAGGAATTATATGAGAAAAATTACAAAACACTTGCCACAAAAATAAAGTCAGATTTAAATCATTGGAAAGACATTCAGTGCTCTTGGATAGGCCGAGCGAATATAATAAAGATGACAATACTCCCCAAACCAATCTATTGATTTAGTGCTATACCAATCAGACTCCCAAGAAACTATTTTAATGACCTAGAAAAAATAACAAAATTCATATGGAAGAATAAAAGGTCGAGAATTGCAAGGGGACTAATGAAAAAAAAGTCAGAGGAAGGTGGTCTAAGTGTACCTGATCGAAAGCTATATTATATAGCAGCAGTCACCAAAACCATTTGGTATTGGCTAAGAAATAGACCGGTAGATCAGTGGAACAGATTAGATACAAAGAACAAAAAAGGGTACATCTATAGCAATCTAATCTTTGACAAACCCAAAGATGCCAACATTAGGGATAAAAATTCATTATTTGGGAAAAACTGTTGGGAACACTGGAAATTAGTATGGCAGAAATTAGATATGGATCCACACTTAACACCATATACCCAGATGAGATCAAAATGGGTCCATGATTTAGGCATAAAGAATGAGATCCTAAATAGATTAGAGAAACAGAAAATAGTCTACCTCTCAGACCTGTGGAGGAGGAAGGAATTTATGACCAGAGGAGAACTAGAGATCATTATTAATCACAAAATAGAAGATTTTGATTACATCAAACTAAAAAGTTTCTGTACAAACAATACTAATGCAAACAAGATTAGAAGGGAAGTAACAAATTGGGAAAATATTGTTAAAGGTAAAGGTTCTGACAAAGGTCTCATTTCCAAAATATATAGAGAACTGATCCTAATTCATAAGAAATCAAACCATTCTCCAATTGATAAATGGTCAAGGGATATGAACAGACAATTCTCAGATGATGAAATTGAAACTCTATCCACTCATATGAAAGAGTGTTCCAAATCACTACTGATCAGAGAAATGCAAATTAAGACAACTCTGAGATACCACTACACACCTGTCAGATTGGCTAAGATGACAGGAACAAACAATGATGACTGTTGGAGGGGCTGTGGGAAAACTGGAACACTGATGCATTGTTGGTGGAGTTGTGAAAGAATCCAGCCATTCTGGAGAGCAATTTGGAACTAGGCCCAAAAAGTTATCAAACTGTTCATCCCCTTTGACCCAGCATTGCTGTTATTGGGCTTGCTTATATCCCAAAGAAATACTAAAGAGCGGAAAGGGACCTGTATGTGCCAAAATGTTTGTGGCAGCTCTTTTTGTTGTAGCTAGAAACTGGAAGTTGAATGGATGTCCACCAATTGGAGAATGGTTGGGTAAATTATGGTATATGAAGGTTATGGAATATTATTGCTCTGTAGGAAATGACCAGCAGGAGGAATACAGAGAGGCTTGGAGAGACTTACATCAACTGAGTGAAATGAATAGAACCAGAAGATCACTGCACACTTCAATGCTGTATGAAGATGTATTCTGATGGAAGTGGATATCTTCAACATAAAGAAGATCCAACTCACTTCCAGTTGATCAATGATGGACAGAAATAACTATACCCAGACAAGGAACACTGGGAAGTGAATGTAAATTGTTAGCACTACTGTCTATCTACCCAGGTTACTTATACCTTTGGAATGTGATACTTAATGTGCAACAAGAAAATGGTATTTACACACATATATTGTATCTAGGTTATATTGTAACACATGTAAAATGTACGGGATTGCCTGTCATCGGGGGGAGGGAATGGAGGGACGGGGGGGATAATTTGGAAAAAATGAATACAAGGGATAATGTTATTAAAAAAATTGCTCATGCATCTATACTGTGGAAAAAAATTCTAAATAAAAAAAAAAGAGTGATCTTCAGTTGGTGAAAGAAGCCATCTTTGTCTCAATTTTTACCTAATCCTAATGACACACTTTTTTCCAAGTCAAGAGGCAAAAAGCTCTATTATGTTGCCAAAAGGTGGGCAAAGTTAGAGCAAAACTCAAGCTCAATTCCTAATGAATCAGCTGGGGGATTTGCATTCTGGTTAAAAACTGTCTGTGGGGTCACAATAGCTCTAACAATGTAAGGAACTCAACAAGAGACCATTGCAACAAAGGCCCACTGAAAGAGAAAACAATCCTGTCAATGCCCCACTCCAGGTCAAACTGCCTCAGGAAAACAAAGCTTTCCTCCAAGGCCATCTCCAATCCTCTTGATCTACATTTGGGCAATGGACCCAGAAGGATCCAGAGGAAATAGTGAGGCTGGTGACCTTGGATGGCTCTCCCTTACTTAAATGCAATTCACTTGCTTGTCAAGGTCATAGGCAAGTTATTCAAGTGCAATGGAGATGCTTCTCAAAAGGTGAGAGCACTGGCCTACATGGGTCAATGTAATGAAGGCCCTTCCCACTCTAAGTTTCCAAGATTTTGTAGAGTAGCAAGGATGCTTTGCATATGTGTAAGATACTTGATGGATTGTATTTGTTTTTGAAACCCTGGTGAGAATCTCTACCTTGAAATGAAGATCCTAGACACACCTCACTTTTGATTTCAAAGGATTTATACATCTACCCTCTGATTATCTCTTCCCACCAGTCTTGCATAGGATCCTCTTTATTATCCACAGTTTCTAGCTGAGCAGACGATGTTGTAGAAATTGTGTTGCTTTTTGGATCTTTCCCCAGGCTTTCATAGTTAGAATCAGAACTAAGATCTCAAGTCAGGTCTTCTGATTCTTAGACATCAACCTGAATAACTCTAATGATGTGCTTTAAATAAGCATATTAATAAAAGAAAATAACTATCATTTACATTTTCATAAAACTTTAAAGTTTACAGAATGCTTTTCTCAGAATGGTTCATAAATGCAAGTGTTGTTATCCAGTCCCATCCCATAGGTGAAGACACTTAGGTGTAAGGGGCCTTTAAATGGGCTGCACCACAGCGCATCATTGAGGCCCGAAAGTAATTTCTGTGGATATTAGGACTGCCCTTGGGCGGGATCCTGGCCATATTGAGATAGCTTCTTAATGGGTGACTCTCTCGCTGATTGGCTGTGTGTGTGACCTCACAGGCCCTATGTAAGCCCACTGCAGGCAGCAATCGCTCTCTTTAACCTGGCGTTCTTCCCCTTGGCTTCCTAGCCTGGGTGGCCAAGCCAAGATGGGTAGCCAAAAGAGGTAAGGGTTTTGGTAGTGAACACGTGGGTCTTCTGACCAGGTGTTCACTCGGGAACCAACAAGTCAGGGCATCAGTTAGGGCATTATGTGAGTAGGTATAATAAAGGCTTTTAAGATTACACGTGGTTGTTCTTGAGTGCGCTACCGGTTATTAAACTATAGATTCAAGAGATTGTGGCCAGAGACCTTAGAAGGCCTCAGAGGAGGCGAGCCGGGTAGAGTTCACACTGCAAAGGACAGTGGTCAAAGGTACTCTGGTGGGTCTAGGACGGACTAGTAATTGTAACTGCCAGGAGAGCACGTTACACTTAGGTTCCTTGAAACACAAGGAACATGGCATATTAATGGAACACCGGGACATTTTTATTGTCAAACATCAAGGGTAGCAAGGGAAGACTTATAACAACATACTATATGCTTCAGTGTCAAATGACTATATAGAGGGTACAGGGATTTTGGGTATTGGGAGAGAAAATTGCCCACTTGATCAAGCCCTTTTCCATCTTATTTTCAAGCTGATTTGCAGCACTGCTAGGGGAATGATAGAGGCTGAAAGGAACCCTTTCACAACAAATCTACAAGTGCCTTGACAAACTGGCTGAGTTGGATTCACAGGATGATTTCGAAAGAGACAGACTAGACTTTCTACCTAGGGTGTAAGAGTTGAATGGAAGTTTGAGAGTCAGCAGGGTGATGTCAGAGAGGCCAGGAGAGACTTACATGAACTGGTGCTAAGTGAAATGAGCAGAACCAGAAGATGATAGGACACGGCAGCAACAAGATTGTACGATGATCAATTCTGATGGACATGGGTGGCTTTTTTCAACAATGAGGTGATTCAGGCCTGAGCCAATGATCTGTGATGATGAGAGTCATCTGCACCCAGAGACAGGACTGTGGGAACTAAGTGTGGACCACAACATAGCATTTTAACACTTTTGGTTAGGATTTGCTTGTATTTTATTTTCTATCCCATTTAAAAAATTTTTTTTATTTCATTTGTCTTTTGCATTAAGATCATTGTATAAATGTGAATGCCTATATTGGAATGAACATGTGTTTAACCATGTTTAGCATATATTGGATTGCACACCATGTAGGTAAGGGAGTGAGGAGAAGTTGGGAATAATTGGACATGGTTTTTCAAGGGTCCATGTTGAAAAACTTTTCCTTGCATATGTTTTAAAAATAAAAAAAAATCAATAAAAAGTAAATAGGGGTTTGCCCAAAAGATTTGAATGGAGGTCAAGAGTCTTAGGAAAGATAGAGATGAGAAAAAGGAGGAAGACGTCAATTTTGCTACCTTATCAGTAATGAAAGACAAATTATCTATAATGGACTTGAACCAGAAAAAGACATGAAAGCTTTTTTTTTTTTAAATTTACAAAAAGGTTTACAAAGAAGCATATCCAATTCCCTTTACCCATGAATGACAGATGCAAATACATTTTTTCTTTATTAATGGACAGTCAGATAAAGACAAGAAATTTAAATGTTTAGTGTACAGAAATATTTTTAATCTTTGGTAAAATACACTCTAGGGCAGGGGTCCTCAAAGTACGGCCCACTGGCCAGATGCAGTGGGCTGAGGACCTTTATGCAGCCCTCTGGATTTTTGGCAAATGGGCTGAGAGGCTGAACCAGAGTGTGAGGTTTTGTTTTTACTACAGTCCGGCCCTCCAACAGTCTGAGGGTCAGTGAACTGGGCCCCTATTTAAAAAGTTTGAGGACCACTGCTCTTAGGTGGAAGATGACAAAATGATTTAATGAGAATCTGTGGGAAACCCAATTCAGGCAAAGTGGCTTTGGTTGAGTAAACAACATAACCAAGCATCCTGTGGGCACGGGTAAACAACGTAACCAAGCATCCTGTGGGTAATGGATAGAACAGAAAAAATGGTTCCATTTGATGTCATCACTACCTCACAATCTATGACTGGGATAAAAGGCCAGGAGTCTCAGCAACCGTGCTCTGTGCGGGAGAGACAGTGAGAGAGAAAGAGCGAGCGAGAGTGAGAGCGAGAGCAAGAGCGAGAGAGCGCCAGAGCCAGAGACAGGGAGAGAAAGCGATAGAGGTGGGAGGAGAGGAGAGGAGAGGAGAGGAGTGTAGAAAAGAGCAGAGGAGAGGAGAGGAGAGGAGAAGAGAGGAGAGGAGAGGAGAGGAGAAGAGAGGAGAGGAGAGGAGAGGAGAGGAGAGGAGAGGAGAGGAGAGGAGAGGAGAGGAGAGGAGAGGAGAGGAGAGGAGAGGAGAGGAGAGGAGAGGAGAGGAGATCAGAGGAGAGGAGAGGAGAGGAGAGGAGAGGAGAGGAGAGGAGAGGAGAGGAGAGGAGAGGAGAGGAGAGGAGAGGAGGGAGAGGGGAGGGGAGGGGAGGGGAGGGATAGGGTGGGGGGAGGATTGGAGAATTTGAGGGGAGGGGATTTTAAGAGAGGATTAAAGAGGGAGGGGGGAAGGGAGAGGGGTAGTAGATATAAAGATATAGAGATAGAGAAGTTATATAAAGAACATAGAGAAGATAGAGATAGCTATAGAAAGTTAGAGATAGATATAGAGAAGATAGAGATAGATACATAGAAGATAGAGATAGCTATAGAAAGTTAGAGATAGATATAGAGAAGATAGATATAGATATAGGGAAAAGATAGTGATAGGTATAGAAAATATAGTGATAGAGAATTTTTTTTTACTTTGTTTTTTTCTTTTAGTGATAGAGAATTTAGAGAGAGATAGTGATAGTGATAGTGATAGTGACAGATAGTGATAGTGATAGATAGTGATAGTGATAGTGATAGTGATAGTGATAGATAGTGCTAGTGATAGACAGTGATAGTGATAGTGATAGTGATAGTGATAGTGATAGTGATAGTGATAGTGATAGCTAGAGTGATAGAGATAGAGAAGATAGAGATAGATATAGAGAAGATAGAAATAGATCTATAGAGAGAAGATAGAGATAGAGAAAAAAGATTGAGATAGTAAGGGAGGGAGTGAGTGTGAGGCGGAGACAGAGACAGAGAGAGTTAGAGAGGGCAAGGTAGGAGTGTGTGTGTGTTCCTGTTTGTGTTTGTGTTTTGTGTTTGTTTGTGTTTGTGTTTTGTGTGTGTTCGTGTTTGTGTTTTGTGTGTGTTCGTTGCCCAACCTGATATTTTACCAGCTAAGGGGGCTGTCTTGTTTTTCTTATCTCCGAGGAGCTCTTACAGGTAAGAGGCTCTATGATGCAGACTATTCTGGGGATGGGGAAAGCTGAATATGTGTAGGAAGAGGAATGAGGAAGTTTGTATTTTGGGGGGAGGTGTGTAATTTTGTGGGAAGATACTGTTCTAGAGATCAGTGTGAGAGACCTTCCTTGTGTCAGCAATAGGAAATGGACAAGAAGCTTGTTCCTCTGTCCTCAAGGTCCTCAATACAAGGGAGATCTGTAGCCTCCTAGGAGATAACTCAAATTATCTGAGACTCACCTACAAAGGAAATGGCATTTTGTTGTTGTCCTGAAGAGGCTCCTCTGTTCTTGAGTACAAGAAAGACATGGACCTAGGAGTCAGGATGACTTGAGTTTCAAATTCAGTCTCAGACAGGGTTGAGAGTCCCTGAGGCAAACCGTTTGCCCTTTTTGCCTCCATTTCCTCACAGGGTTGATCTAAGGATCAAATGAGATGGTAAACTGGCAAAGGCTGTCCAGTAAAAAAGACAGAAGAGAGGTATTTCCTCTCTCACTCTGCCCCTGATGTGACCCCGAGACTGCCTCCAGGTCCTCTTTCCATCCTTTGGGGGATCAAGCTTAAGCCTGAAACACTGGGGGATTCCCTTAGCCAGAGAGGAGGTGGGACAGAGCAGTATCAAAGTTCTTCAACTTTTTCTGACAAGCTACTGGAGCCTCCTCCATCTTTCTCCAAAGCATATTTTAAAGTCACAAAACAAATTCTTTGGAATCTCAAAATGTATATCTATCCCATTTTTTTTTTTTAATTGGAGAGGGTGGACCCGGTTGTTCATTGTACTGTAGGTATCCAATGTAAGTATGGAAAATCCCTTTCTCCCTGTACTCGGGTAGACAATCTTTCATTACTTCTTAGTGACCTGCAGTGCTTCAAGGCACTGAAAGTGTTAAGAAAGGTGGAAGCAGGGTACAAGTGTAGTTTAGGACTTTCCAGCCTCTATTTCTGCCCTGTCTGATCCACATTGTGGCCCTTAGGGCTTGTGGATTTGAGAACGGAAATAGGAGAGAACTCTTCTGGGCAAGAACAAACAGGGATAAGAGCCAGTGGACTGTAAGCCTGACAGGCACATGGGATGATGTGAAATCACAAAATATTGTAATTATTCTCAGAAATTGTGTGCTTTGAGCACCTGATAGAAGGTACCCACCCACCACAGCAAACAGATGAACTTGATAGATTCTTCTTTATACTGACAGACACTCTGCCTACAAGGTTTCAACTTTTATTTGTATTGTGATACAATGGAGTTTCTCACTTGCTGCCTTTGGATTTCTTTTAATGAGGAGGAGACCCAAAAGAAGGGATGGAGAAAGGAAGAAACAAGGATGGGACCGTAGGAATGGATCCTTTTTATCAACTGTGTTGAGTCTGGCTCTGCAGTTAAAACCTAAGAAGACAATGAAAGGCAACAGCGGGGCTGTGCCCAATGAGCTCTTAGAACCTTCTTGGACGGCTTGCTGCTCCTTTAGCTGGGAAGATGGGGTAGTTATTGGAAGCAAAGCTGAGTATTTATTGATTGACAATTTTTTTTCCCCCTCAGGGAATCTTTGCCCTTCAAGATGGTGAAAAAAAAGGGAGCACTTCCCCATGGTGAGAATCAATTAACAAACATATAGTAATACTTCTTCTTCTATCAGTCACTGTATTAAATGAGGAAGATACTCCAAACATTAATTGAAAGAGGGAGGATCAAAAGTACATCAACTAGAATATGCCTGATAGAGAGTATAGAAAAAGAACGTCCGAAGGCATATCCGGAAGGGAACAATGAGGCTATCAGAAGAGCTTAGGAGACAGGTGGACAGGATGACCAGCTTGTTGGCTATGGGAGTGAAGAAAAGAAAACATCTGCGGGAAAATGTTGTTGAGTAAGGAATGAAAAGATGCCTCAGTCAATAGATGCTATGTGGGCTAAGCAAAGGGAAGAGTGGTGGATGACACCTGGGTGACAGAAAAGGCAATTTCAGAAGAGGGCAGAGGGTGTGGGACAAAGAACAGATCCTGTTTTGGACACGTTGAGGTTCTGGTGCAATTGGGCATGCGGGTCAAAATGTCCAACAGATAGTACATGTGAGTTGGAGAAGAAAGTTCAAGATAGAGACTGCAGCAGGATCAGCATACTTGGTAGTGTTTTCAGCTTTACCTGTTTCCATTGCTTCAGAGGAGGATGATATTTGTAACTCGTTAGGACTTTGCCAGGATTCTGGCAATTAGAAGGAGTAAATATCGCCAGAGAATAAGAGGTGGGAAGTGAAGAGGAAAGGATAATACCTTTTCTTTAAAAAGGAGTGAGATGGGAACTACTAGGAAAAGGGAAAGGAAGAGGGCGAATAGGGCAAATTAACTTCCATATGAAAAAGAGTCAAGTAAAAGCTTTTCCAGTGGAGGGGAAGAGGGGGATAAGAGGTTGGTTGAGTGAACCTGTTCTCACCAGTATTGCTCCAAATAGGAAACACCATACATACTGAATAAGGATATGCAACTCTAATCTTAGCCTGCAGGAAAATAGGAGGTTAATACAAAATGGGAAGTGAGGGGTGATAAAAGAACAGGCCATTTGGGAGGAGTCAGTGATCAGTAGCAAAACACTTTTGAGGAGATACAGAGTGAAAGAGAATAAATGGGAGGGGGAATACAATTAGCCATAGTCAATGTAAAAACAATTTTTAAAACAAGTTTCTGATGGAATATCATTGTTCACTGGAAAATGATGAGCAGAATGTTCATAGGGGGAAAATACCCTGCAAAGTCCTCCATGAACACAGTGAAACATGCCATATATAAAATGATAGCAACATTTTGCAGTGATCAGTATAAAATGATTTTGTTATTCTCAGTAACACAATCATACATAACTACTCTGAAGGAGTTATAGTAAAAAAGAAAAATCTTAACCATTCACAGAAAAGGAATGATTATATCTGAATACAGATTGAAGCATTCTTTATTTACCTGTTATCTCTCTATTTTTCACTTCATTTTCCTTAAGGCTTTTTATTTTTTTTCACTAAGATGGGAGATCTATGTTTTTTTCTCAAATTTTATGGAAATCTTTTACAAAATTTTAAATGTACTTTGTTAATTGTGGGTGAGAATCAAGGAAAGAACCTGGACAGCAAACATTTTTAAAAACAAATAAGAATATTTTGAATGGAAATTGGGCAAAATATTAAATAAATTTAATAAAAAGAAAAAAATGCATTCACTTTTGAACTTTGGGACTTACAAGAGTAATTAATTTTACACTTCAATTAGTAAAACTAGACTGAATGGGAATGTGAGAAACAGTGCAGAGAATTTAAAAGCCAAGAGGGAAGAATAAGTAGAGGCCACAGTCAATAAACATTCCTTATCTACTGTGCACTAAGCTCCATAGTAAGCACTGGGTATATATAAAGAAAGGCTCAAAGTGGGTCCTGGCCTGGAGGAACTTCCAGTCTAAGGAGGTGTTCAAATAATGGGGTTGCCACAAAAATTGGAAGTAAGGAAATTGTCTCTTGGGCTTCCTCCAAGTATGCCATGAAGAAGAGCATGTTGCTAAGGGTCCAGTTGCCCTCCAAAGACCAGGAATCACCCTTGGGAGATCATAATCCCTGTGCTGCTGCAATCTTTCCCACTCACAATCTCTTTCCTGATTCCTTCCCCTTTGCTCATATGGTCCCTCCTTCATTCACAGACTTGAGCCAGGACGAGAAAAAGAGCATACTCAAGAGGGCAAAATCGCTGTTATTCCGAGGTCCCCCTCACCGCAGTGCACCCTCATCCCAAAAAAATGGGCAAGAGCCGGACCTAGAGGGCCAGGACGACAGTATTCCTGCCACATCAAAAATGGAGGGAAAGGACATTGTGGCCACAACCTCGTTTAGTTCGAGGTTCACCTTTCCTCCTATACCCACCCCTCCTGGTTCTCCCAAGAGGCTTCCAAAAGCCACCCGGGCCTGTCCTGGCCAAGCAGCAGGTGCAATTCCAAAGAGGAAATCCAAAGTGTATTCCATGCTGGCTACAGAATGTGAGAACACATCTTCTGAAACTGAGCCCGAACTCTCCTCAGAAGATGATGCTCCACAGCAAGAAGAGAACTCAGTGTGGGCCACCAAAGTCCTCGGTGCTCCTTGGAATAGAATAGGCAAAGAATGCCCGGAGCTTCCCACTGAATCCAAGAACTCTCCTGGAGCTCTCTCCCAATCTTCCTTCCAGTGGGCACAGGGAGATGGGCCTCTTCCCCAAGAAGACAGCACGGCCTGTCTCATCCAAGGAGTGAGTGTACTTCTTTGGAAGAGGACCAATAAAGTAGGCCTGGCTCCTCCCACTGAGTCTGAGACAACCCCCAGAGATCTCTGCAAACTGTCCTTCAGTTGCGGGCAGGGAAAAAGCCCTCCACCTCGACAAGTCAGCCCAGCCGGTACTTTGAAAGAAGTTAGAGCTCCTCGGAGGGGGGACAACAAAATAAGCCCGGCACGTCCTAAGGACCCCATGGTATCCTCCAGCGTTCTCTTGGAACCCTCCTTCAACTGGGCGCAGGGAGAAGGTCACTCATCTCAGGAAACCAGCCCAGTCTGGGGCATCCAAGGAGTTAGTGTTCTTAAGAAGTGCAAGATAGGACCTCTTTCGCTTGCCACGGAGTCAAAGACAGCCCCCAGAGCTCCCTCGGAAGCCTCCTGCAGTTGGGCCCAAGGACAATGTCAGCCACCCCAAGAAGCTGGCCCAGCATTTATTTCCAGACCCTGTCGTCTATGGAGAAAGATGAGTAAAAAATCCTCGGCTCAGCCCACTGAGTCAAAGACAGCTCCCAGACTTCCCCCGGAACCCTCCTGCAGTTGGGCCCAAGGACAATGTCAGCCACCCCAAGAAGCTGGCCCGGCATTTATTTCCAGACCCTGTCGTCTATGGAGAAAGATGAGTAAAGCAACCTCGGCTCTGCCCACTGAGCCAAAGACAGCTCCCAGACTTCCCCCGGAACCCTCCTGCAGTTGGGCCCAAGGACAATGTCAGCCACCCAAAGAAGCTGGCCCAGCATTTATTTCCAGACCCTGTCGTCTATGGAGAAAGATGAGTAAAGCTTCCTCGGCTCTGCCAACTGACTCAAAGACAGCCCCCAGACTTCCCTTGGAAGCCTCCTGCAGTTGGGCCCAGGGACAATGTCATCCAGCACCCCAAGAACCCTGCCCAGCATCCACTTCCAAAGCCCAAAGTCTTTGCAAGAAGGCTGGCAAATTAACCTTGACCTCCCAAGCAAACCCTTCTCCAACTACAGAGCCCAAGCATTCTAGGGAGCACAAAAGTCAATTTTGGTCCTTTTTAAAATATTTCCGCCCTGCCAGAAACTAGGAAGGTCTTCTGAGCTCTCCCGATTTCCCGCCACAAATGGAACAAATTTGGAACTTAGGGACATTAAAATCAAAGACAGCATCACAGGGAATCCTTCATACACAACTCAAAAGACTGTGAACAAAATCATCAGGCTACGGATGAAGCTCTCTAATGTGGCAACACTTCAGACAAAATCCACAGAAATAACAAATGGGACAAGCTCCAACCTCAACAGGAACCACAGACATTTTCATCTCCTAGACTCTCTTTTCAACTTGGGTCTGAGTCCTGGAGGCCTAAGTGAAGCTGGGCTGCCTAAGATGGCAGCCAGGTCCAGCTGTGCCACTGAGAACCTGAGAAGGTGGCCCTGGTGAGGATCCAGCTCCTGGCGGGTGCGGAGACAATGGATCTGGGATGCTGCTGGTAGTTGCAGGCGAGGGGAGCTCTTGCTTTGGGGCTGCTGGTCAGAATCTCGGGAGTTCCTGGGCAGAGGGCAACACTGAAGGGAAGCTTTAGGAACATTCTCACCACACATCAATTAAAGGAGCTTAGAGCTCATTCCTCCTTTTAAAACGCGCACCTGCAAAGAACCATCCCACCACTGAAATATATGATGGGAAAGGGGAAGACAAGGCATCATCTTCAGAAGAGGACATTTAAGGAAAAGAAAAGCTTTTACCCCAAAGACTAATGTGCAATTCCTGCACAACCAAAGAAACTATGTAGAACAATGTAACCTAAAATATTCCTTCCAAGAAAAACTAAAAGCATATTAAAAAAAAAAAAAAAAAAAAGGAAACCAACTTGCAAAGGAGGAAAGGAATCTCAAGATGGAAATAAATCTTTGAAAAATAAAGATTAGCAAACCATAGAAGGGAAGAATAACCAAGACATTTCAGTAGAGATTGTAAATATTGAAAACAAATTGAACAATGTGAAATATAACTTAAAAAGACAGATCTGGAGGATAGATTAGCAACAGAAAATTGATAAAAATGGACTACCTGAACATTTGGACCAAAAAGAGAACCTTAACACAGTAATGAAAGAGATAATTTGGCAATATTGTCCTGGAATGATAGGGCATGAGGAGAAAATGTCCAAATAGCTAAAAAAATCCCCCAATCACATCTCATGAAATTCATTGTGGAAAACACTCAGAATATTAATGCTAAATTTAGAAACCCATAACTCAAAGGGAAAATTTTTGAAGAAACAAAAAAAAATTCATATAAGTGGGAACCACAATTGGAATTGAACAAGACACATCAGCAGTCCCAGTAAAAGACTGAAAAGGTATCTCCTGAGTTCTGATTCTGAGAGGGGAGGGTGGAGAGAGGGCCAGGAGAAAGGAGAAAAAGGGACAGCATGGAGCATGGCGCAAGACCAACTTAGGGAAGGAAGGAAGACCAAAAGAAGGGAAAAAATTGAGATAGAAGGGGAGGAGGCAAAGGAGAGAAAGAAGAGGGAAGAAGAGAGAGCTTACTTTGGAAAGATTTCATATAGTATATTTAAAAATTATTTTTAATCTTGAAATGAGTACTTTTCCAAATGTAGAGAATTCAACATTCCATTTTTTCAAACTTTGTGATCCCAGCGTTTCTCCTTCGCTCCTTTAACCCCACTCTTCCCAAGACAGCAAGTGATCTAAGTGAAATAATTACAACTCTCATGTACTAAAGCACATTTCTCAGATTGTGGAAGACAAAAATCTAATTCTGGGGCAAAAAACCAGAACAAAGGAAAAAAATTAATTAGGAATCTGTGTGACCCCCTGACTCAGATGGGCTACTCTGGAGGCATCTCCAGATGCAAACAAAGCATGGATTCTATGCAAGGAGACGTCCCAGCACATAAAGGGAACAGCCCGGCATGGCATGAGGCCCCAGGCCAGAAAGAGGAGTCGGATTAAACAGGAAAAGATTTGGGTTCAGTGAATGGATAGAACCACTGACCAATGACCAGTAATGTCTCTTTCCTAGAACTCATGGGACTTCCTGAAACTTAGGCCTAAGGTCTGACCTTTTCTGCCCTACAATCCTCTGAGAATAAGAGTCATGTGATGTCCTGAAACTTGGGCCTAAAGTCCTAGAGCCTCTGAGAAACCTTCCCCTGGTCCCATTCAGTCTCTTTATTTCCTTCCTGCCTTTGAGGATCTTATATTTTATTGGGAGATTTGCAATATGTACATAGATAAGTGAATACAATCATTGATGGAAAGAGAATCTCTAAAAAGGGCAAGGGGAAGAGGAGAGAGAAATATCTATATCATGAAAATTGCATTTCTCTGGGATTAACGGTTCAAACCCCAGGTCAACCATCCTGGGTTATTGAAGATAGCTGGGGGACTTGCGGCCAAGATGGCGGCGTGGAGGCAGACAGCTGCTTGAGTTCTGCGTTTTCTCTCAGAACTTACTTCATGACAAGCCTCGGAGTTGATGCTTGACCGAGAAAGAAACCCACAAATAATCACCAACAGAAGACATCCTTGAAGTTCGCCAGAGGTCGTCTGTGTTTGCTCGGGGGAGGGTCAAACAGACTGGGCACAGACTGAGGGCAGGCAAGCCAGAGAGGGACAGGCAGCTCACACAACCCCAGTGTGGATACTCTATCTTGGCAGCAAGCCAGGAGAGTGAAGAGGGTGTAAACACCAGAGGTGAAGATTAAAACCCCCAGAAAGCTAGAGTCTCTTGGGACCCGGCCACCCCCAACCCCCACCTGGACTGACTCAGCGCATTCTCAGAGCCTCAGAGCCCAGACTCAGCACAGCCATGGATGTTCTGTTAGTGGCTCTCTGCTGCCCTCCCCCCCCCCCAGTCTGTGGACAAAGCCCATTAATACCATCCAGCCCCATCCCCAACCAATTGTTGGGGACCAATTGTTTCTCTTGTCAATTTGTTTTCTTCGATTCCCGCTCTGACAAAATGAACAAAAAATTCAAAAGGGCTCCAACCATTGACAGCTGCTGTATGGAGAGAGAGCAGACTTCAAACACTGAGGAGACTAAAAGCTGATTGTCCCCAGAGGAATCCCCTAAGGGGGATATGAGCTGCTTCTCAATACAAAAGAATCTCATAGAGGACATCAAAAAGGCTCTCACAAGAGAGCTAGAAGAGAAATGGGAAGCTTGGCAAGAGAGCCTGGAGAAGTCATCCCAAGCATTTAAAGACAGAGTGCATAAAGAAATCAAATCATGGAGAAACAAAATTAGTGAATTGGAAAAGGTAAACAACTCCAAGGAAAACAGGATTAGTGAGCTGGAAAAGGTAAACAACTCCAAGGAAAACAGGACTAGTGAGCTAGAAAAAGAACACAGCTCTCTAAAAAATAAAATGGATAAAATGGGAAAAAAATTCCATAGAAGAAAAAAACTCAATTGGACAATTACAAAAAGATATAAAAAAGTGAGTGAAGAAAATACAGCATTGAAAATTAGACTTGAACAAGTAGAAATGAATGACTCAAGGAGAAACCAAGAAGTAGTCAAGCAAAACCAGAGAAATGAAACAATTGAAAAGAATGTCAAGTACCTTATTAGAAGAAAACAGACCTGGAAAACAGATCCAGGAGAGACACTTTGAGAATAATCGGACTCCCTGAAAAATGGGAGGAAAGAAAGAGCTTGGACACTATTTTCGAGGAAATTATCAAACAGAACTGCCCAGACGTTTTGCAAACAGAGGATAAAATAGACATTGAAAAAATTCATCGATCACCTACTGAAAGGGACCCTAAAGTCAAAAGGCCAAGAAATATAGTGGCCAAGTTCAAGGACCATCAGACAAAGGATAAAATACTGGAAGCTGCTAGAAAAAAGCAATTCAGATATGGAGGAGCCACAATAAGGATAACCCAGGATCTAGCAGCGTCCACATTAAAAGAACGAAGGGCCTGGAATATGATATTCCGAAAGGCTAAGGAACTTGGTATGCAGCCAAGAATAACTTACCCAGGGAAGAAGATGGACATTTAACAAAATAAATGAATTCCATCTATTCTTGATGAAATAAACCAGACCTACATAAAATGTTTGATCTTCGAATACAGAACTCAAGAGATTTCTAAAAAGGTAAAAAGAAATCTTGAGAACTATACTTCTGTTATAAAAATATGTAAAGAACATATGTATAATTTATCCTGGAAACTAGAGGTGGAAAGGAAATTATATCATAAAAAAGTGTCAAGTGATGGTACTACATACATCTCATGAAGAGGCAAAGGTAACTTATTATATCTGAGAGAAAGAAAGGAGGGAGATGAACATAATGTGTATCAATAGACATATTCGATTTATGGTGAAACTTCTTCCACATCATTGAAAAGTGAGAGGGAAGGAGTAAGCTAAGGGGAAGGGAATACAGAAATTGTGAGGAAAAGGGGTAAAATAAGGGAAGTAACTTTAAGGTGGGGAGAGATACTAAAAAGGGAGGGCTGTGAAAAGCAAAAGGTGTTCACAAGTTTAATACTGGGTAGAGGGGTAAGAGGGAAGGAAAGGAGAAAAGCATAAGCAGGGCTTAACAGGATGGCAAGCAAGATAGAATTAGTCATTCTAACCATAGATGTGAATGGGGTAAACTCCCTCATAAAGAGGTAGCAGTTAGCAGATGGGATCAACAGTCAGAATCCTACTATATGTTGTTTACAGGAAACACACCTGAAACAGGTTTATACATTCAAACTAAAAGTAAAAGAGTGGAGCAGAATCTATTATGCTTCAGGCAAAGCCAAAAAAGCAGGGGTAGCCATCCTCATCTCAGATCAAGCAAAAAAACAAATTGATCTAATTAAAAGAGATAAGGAAGGGCATTATATCCTACTAAAGGGTAGCATCAATAATGAAGCAGTATCAATATTAAACATATACCCACCAAGTGGTGCAGCATCTAAATTCTTAAAAGAGAAATTAAGAGAGCTGCAAGAAGAAATAGACAGCAAAACTATAAGAGTGGGAGATCTCAACCTTGCACTCTCAGAATTAGATAAATCAAACCACAAAATAAATAAGAAGTCAAAGAGGTAAATAGAATACTAGAAAAGTTTGATATGATAGATCTTTGGCGAAAGCTAAATGGAGACAGAAAGGAGTATACTTTCTTCTCAGCAGTTCATGGAACCTATACAAAAATTGACCATATACTAGGACATGAAAACCTTAAAATCAAATGCAGTAAGGCAGAAATGGTAAATGCATCCTTTTCAGACCACAATGCAATTAAAATTACATTTAATAAAAAGCCAGGTGAAAATAGACCAAAGAATAATTGGAAACTAAATAATCTTATACTAAAGAATGATTGGGTAAAACAGCAAATCATAGACATAATTAATAACTTCACCCAAGAAAATGACAATAATGAGACATCATACCAAAATGTGTGGGATACCACCAAAGCAGTAATAAGGAGAAGCTTTATATCTATACAAGCCTACTTGCATAAAATAGAGAAAAAGAGGGCCAACGAATTGGGCTTACAACTAAAATTGCTAGAAAAGGAACAAATTAAAAACCCCCAGACAAACACAAAACTTGAAATTCTAAAATTAAAAGGTGAGATTAAAGGTAAAAAAAAGAAATAAACTATTGATTAATAAAACTAAGAGTTGGTTCTAGGAAAAAACCAACAAAATAGACAAACCCTTAGTAAACCTGATTTAAAAAAGGAAAGAGAAAAAGCAAATTGTTAGTCTTGAAAATGAAAAGGGAGAACTCACCACTAAAGAAGAGGAAATTAGAACAATAGTTAGGAGCTACTTTGCTCAACTTTATGCCAATAAATTCAATAACTTAAATGAAATGGAAGAATACCTTCAAAAATATAGCTTGCCCAGATTAACAGAGGAAGAACTAAGTAGTCTAAATAGTCCCATCTCAGAAAAAGAAATAGAACAAGCTATTAACCAACTCCCTAAGAAAAAATCCCCAGGACCAGAAGGATTTACTTGTGAATTCTACCAAACATTTAAAGAACAACTAACTCCAATGCTATATTAACTCTTTGAAAAAATGGGGATTGAAGGAGTCCTACCAAATTCCTTTTATGACACAGACATGATACGATTCGATCTACCTAACTGAGAAAGAAAACTATAGACCAATTCCTTAGTGAATAGTGATGCTAAAATCTTAAATAAGATATTAGCAAAAAGACTTCAGAAAATCATCCCCAGGATGAGCCGAGAAAGAGATTCAAGAAATTAGAGTAGGAAATCAAACTATCACTCTTTGCAGATGACATGATGGTATACTTAGAGAACCCCAAAGACTCTGCTAAAAAGCTATTAGAAATAATTCAGAATTTTGGCAAAGTGGCAGGATACAAAATAAATCCACATAAATCCTCAGCATTTTTATATATCACCAACAAAATGCAACAGCAAGAGATACAAAGAGAAATTCCATTCCAAACAAAGGTTGAGAGTATAAAGTATTTGGGAATCCATCTACCAAAGAATAGTCAGGAATTATATGAGAAAAATTACAAAACACTTGCCACAAAAATAAAGTCAGATTTAAATCATTGGAAAGACATTCAGTGCTCTTGGATAGGCCGAGCGAATATAATAAAGATGACAATACTCCCCAAACCAATCTATTGATTTAGTGCTATACCAATCAGACTCCCAAGAAACTATTTTAATGACCTAGAAAAAATAACAAAATTCATATGGAAGAATAAAAGGTCGAGAATTGCAAGGGGACTAATGAAAAAAAAGTCAGAGGAAGGTGGTCTAAGTGTACCTGATCGAAAGCTATATTATATAGCAGCAGTCACCAAAACCATTTGGTATTGGCTAAGAAATAGACCGGTAGATCAGTGGAACAGATTAGATACAAAGAACAAAAAAGGGTACATCTATAGCAATCTAATCTTTGACAAACCCAAAGATGCCAACATTAGGGATAAAAATTCATTATTTGGGAAAAACTGTTGGGAACACTGGAAATTAGTATGGCAGAAATTAGATATGGATCCACACTTAACACCATATACCCAGATGAGATCAAAATGGGTCCATGATTTAGGCATAAAGAATGAGATCCTAAATAGATTAGAGAAACAGAAAATAGTCTACCTCTCAGACCTGTGGAGGAGGAAGGAATTTATGACCAGAGGAGAACTAGAGATCATTATTAATCACAAAATAGAAGATTTTGATTACATCAAACTAAAAAGTTTCTGTACAAACAATACTAATGCAAACAAGATTAGAAGGGAAGTAACAAATTGGGAAAATATTGTTAAAGGTAAAGGTTCTGACAAAGGTCTCATTTCCAAAATATATAGAGAACTGATCCTAATTCATAAGAAATCAAACCATTCTCCAATTGATAAATGGTCAAGGGATATGAACAGACAATTCTCAGATGATGAAATTGAAACTCTATCCACTCATATGAAAGAGTGTTCCAAATCACTACTGATCAGAGAAATGCAAATTAAGACAACTCTGAGATACCACTACACACCTGTCAGATTGGCTAAGATGACAGGAACAAACAATGATGACTGTTGGAGGGGCTGTGGGAAAACTGGAACACTGATGCATTGTTGGTGGAGTTGTGAAAGAATCCAGCCATTCTGGAGAGCAATTTGGAACTAGGCCCAAAAAGTTATCAAACTGTTCATCCCCTTTGACCCAGCATTGCTGTTATTGGGCTTGCTTATATCCCAAAGAAATACTAAAGAGCGGAAAGGGACCTGTATGTGCCAAAATGTTTGTGGCAGCTCTTTTTGTTGTAGCTAGAAACTGGAAGTTGAATGGATGTCCACCAATTGGAGAATGGTTGGGTAAATTATGGTATATGAAGGTTATGGAATATTATTGCTCTGTAGGAAATGACCAGCAGGAGGAATACAGAGAGGCTTGGAGAGACTTACATCAACTGAGTGAAATGAATAGAACCAGAAGATCACTGCACACTTCAATGCTGTATGAAGATGTATTCTGATGGAAGTGGATATCTTCAACATAAAGAAGATCCAACTCACTTCCAGTTGATCAATGATGGACAGAAATAACTATACCCAGACAAGGAACACTGGGAAGTGAATGTAAATTGTTAGCACTACTGTCTATCTACCCAGGTTACTTATACCTTTGGAATGTGATACTTAATGTGCAACAAGAAAATGGTATTTACACACATATATTGTATCTAGGTTATATTGTAACACATGTAAAATGTACGGGATTGCCTGTCATCGGGGGGAGGGAATGGAGGGACGGGGGGGATAATTTGGAAAAAATGAATACAAGGGATAATGTTATTAAAAAAATTGCTCATGCATCTATACTGTGGAAAAAAATTCTAAATAAAAAAAAAAAGAGTGATCTTCAGTTGGTGAAAGAAGCCATCTTTGTCTCAATTTTTACCTAATCCTAATGACACACTTTTTTCCAAGTCAAGAGGCAAAAAGCTCTATTATGTTGCCAAAAGGTGGGCAAAGTTAGAGCAAAACTCAAGCTCAATTCCTAATGAATCAGCTGGGGGATTTGCATTCTGGTTAAAAACTGTCTGTGGGGTCACAATAGCTCTAACAATGTAAGGAACTCAACAAGAGACCATTGCAACAAAGGCCCACTGAAAGAGAAAACAATCCTGTCAATGCCCCACTCCAGGTCAAACTGCCTCAGGAAAACAAAGCTTTCCTCCAAGGCCATCTCCAATCCTCTTGATCTACATTTGGGCAATGGACCCAGAAGGATCCAGAGGAAATAGTGAGGCTGGTGACCTTGGATGGCTCTCCCTTACTTAAATGCAATTCACTTGCTTGTCAAGGTCATAGGCAAGTTATTCAAGTGCAATGGAGATGCTTCTCAAAAGGTGAGAGCACTGGCCTACATGGGTCAATGTAATGAAGGCCCTTCCCACTCTAAGTTTCCAAGATTTTGTAGAGTAGCAAGGATGCTTTGCATATGTGTAAGATACTTGATGGATTGTATTTGTTTTTGAAACCCTGGTGAGAATCTCTACCTTGAAATGAAGATCCTAGACACACCTCACTTTTGATTTCAAAGGATTTATACATCTACCCTCTGATTATCTCTTCCCACCAGTCTTGCATAGGATCCTCTTTATTATCCACAGTTTCTAGCTGAGCAGACGATGTTGTAGAAATTGTGTTGCTTTTTGGATCTTTCCCCAGGCTTTCATAGTTAGAATCAGAACTAAGATCTCAAGTCAGGTCTTCTGATTCTTAGACATCAACCTGAATAACTCTAATGATGTGCTTTAAATAAGCATATTAATAAAAGAAAATAACTATCATTTACATTTTCATAAAACTTTAAAGTTTACAGAATACTTTTCTCAGAATGGTTCATAAATGCAAGTGTTGTTATCCATTCCCATCCCATAGGTGAAGACACTTAGGTGTAAGGGGCCTTTAAATGGGCTGCACCACAGCGCATCATTGAGGCCCGAAAGTAATTTCTGTGGATATTAGGACTGCCCTTGGGCGGGATCCTGGCCATATTGAGATAGCTTCTTAATGGGTGACTCTCTCGCTGATTGGCTGTGTGTGTGACCTCACAGGCCCTATGTAAGCCCACTGCAGGCAGCAATCGCTCTCTTTAACCTGGCGTTCTTCCCCTTGGCTTCCTAGCCTGGGTGGCCAAGCCAAGATGGGTAGCCAAAAGAGGTAAGGGTTTTGGTAGTGAACACGTGGGTCTTCTGACCAGGTGTTCACTCGGGAACCAACAAGTCAGGGCATCAGTTAGGGCATTATGTGAGTAGGTATAATAAAGGCTTTTAAGATTACACGTGGTTGTTCTTGAGTGCGCTACCGGTTATTAAACTATAGATTCAAGAGATTGTGGCCAGAGACCTTAGAAGGCCTCAGAGGAGGCGAGCAGGGTAGAGTTCACACTGCAAAGGACAGTGGTCAAAGGTACTCTGGTGGGTCTAGGACGGACTAGTAATTGTAACTGCCAGGAGAGCACGTTACACTTAGGTTCCTTGAAACACAAGGAACATGGCATATTAATGGAACACCGGGACATTTTTATTGTCAAACATCAAGGGTAGCAAGGGAAGACTTATAACAACATACTATGTGCTTCAGTGTCAAATGACTATATAGAGGGTACAGGGATTTTGGGTATTGGGAGAGAAAATTGCCCACTTGATCAAGCCCTTTTCCATCTTATTTTCAAGCTGATTTGCAGCACTGCTAGGGGAATGATAGAGGCTGAAAGGAACCCTTTCACAACAAATCTACAAGTGCCTTGACAAACTGGCTGAGTTGGATTCACAGGATGATTTCGAAAGAGACAGACTAGACTTTCTACCTAGGGTGTAAGAGTTGAATGGAAGTTTGAGAGTCAGCAGGGTGATGTCCGAGAGGCCAGGAGAGACTTACATGAACTGGTGCTAAGTGAAATGAGCAGAACCAGAAGATGATAGGACACGGCAGCAACAAGATTGTACTATGATCAATTCTGATGGACATGGGTGGCTTTTTTCAACAATGAGGTGATTCAGGCCTGAGCCAATGATCTGTGATGATGAGAGTCATCTGCACCCAGAGACAGGACTGTGGGAACTAAGTGTGGACCACAACATAGCATTTTAACACTTTTGGTTAGGATTTGCTTGTATTTTATTTTCTATCCCATTTAAAAAATTTTTTTTATTTCATTTGTCTTTTGCATTAAGATCATTGTATAAATGTGAATGCCTATATTGGAATGAACATGTGTTTAACCATGTTTAGCATATATTGGATTGCACACCATGTAGGTAAGGGAGTGAGGAGAAGTTGGGAATAATTGGACATGGTTTTTCAAGGGTCCATGTTGAAAAACTTTTCCTTGCATATGTTTTAAAAATAAAAAAAATCAATAAAAAGTAAATAGGGGTTTGCCCAAAAGATTTGAATGGAGGTCAAGAGTCTTAGGAAAGATAGAGATGAGAAAAAGGAGGAAGATGTCAATTTTGCTACCTTATCAGTAATGAAAGACAAATTATCTATAATGGACTTGAACCAGAAAAAGACATGAAAGCTTTTTTTTTTTTAAATTTACAAAAAGGTTTACAAAGAAGCATATCCAATTCCCTTTACCCATGAATGACAGATGCAAATACATTTTTTCTTTATTAATGGACAGTCAGATAAAGACAAGAAATTTAAATGTTTAGTGTACAGAAATATTTTTAATCTTTGGTAAAATACACTCTAGGGCAGGGGTCCTCAAAGTACGGCCCACTGGCCAGATGCAGTGGGCTGAGGACCTTTATGCAGCCCTCTGGATTTTTGGCAAATGGGCTGAGAGGCTGAACCAGAGTGTGAGGTTTTGTTTTTACTACAGTCCGGCCCTCCAACAGTCTGAGGGTCAGTGAACTGGGCCCCTATTTAAAAAGTTTGAGGACCACTGCTCTTAGGTGGAAGATGACAAAATGATTTAATGAGAATCTGTGGGAAACCCAATTCAGGCAAAGTGGCTTTGGTTGAGTAAACAACATAACCAAGCATCCTGTGGGCACGGGTAAACAACGTAACCAAGCATCCTGTGGGTAATGGATAGAACAGAAAAAATGGTTCCATTTGATGTCATCACTACCTCACAATCTATGACTGGGATAAAAGGCCAGGAGTCTCAGCAACCGTGCTCTGTGCGGGAGAGACAGTGAGAGAGAAAGAGCGAGCGAGAGTGAGAGCGAGAGCAAGAGCGAGAGAGCGCCAGAGCCAGAGACAGGGAGAGAAAGCGATAGAGGTGGGAGGAGAGGAGAGGAGAGGAGAGGAGTGTAGAAAAGAGCAGAGGAGAGGAGAGGAGAGGAGAGGAGAGGAGAGGAGAGGAGAGGAGAGGAGAGGAGAGGAGAGGAGATCAGAGGAGAGGAGAGGAGATCAGAGGAGAGGAGAGGAGAGGAGAGGAGAGGAGAGGAGAGGAGAGGAGAGGAGGGAGAGGGGAGGGGAGGGGAGGGGAGGGATAGGGTGGGGGGAGGATTGGAGAATTTGAGGGGAGGGGATTTTAAGAGAGGATTAAAGAGGGAGGGGGGAAGGGAGAGGGGTAGTAGATATAAAGATATAGAGATAGAGAAGTTATATAAAGAACATAGAGAAGATAGAGATAGCTATAGAAAGTTAGAGATAGATATAGAGAAGATAGAGATAGATACATAGAAGATAGAGATAGCTATAGAAAGTTAGAGATAGATATAGAGAAGATAGATATAGATATAGGGAAAAGATAGTGATAGCTATAGAAAATATAGTGATAGAGAATTTTTTTTTACTTTGTTTTTTTCTTTTAGTGATAGAGAATTTAGAGAGAGATAGTGATAGTGATAGTGATAGTGACAGATAGTGATAGTGATAGATAGTGATAGTGATAGTGATAGTGATAGTGATAGTGATAGTGATAGTGATAGTGATAGTGATAGTGATAGTGATAGTGATAGTGATAGCTAGAGTGATAGAGATAGAGAAGATAGAGATAGATATAGAGAAGATAGAAATAGATCTATAGAGAGAAGATAGAGATAGAGAAAAAAGATTGAGATAGTAAGGGAGGGAGTGAGTGTGAGGCGGAGACAGAGACAGAGAGAGTTAGAGAGGGCAAGGTAGGAGTGTGTGTGTGTTCCTGTTTGTGTTTGTGTTTTGTGTTTGTTTGTGTTTGTGTTTTGTGTGTGTTCGTGTTTGTGTTTTGTGTGTGTTCGTTGCCCAACCTGATATTTTACCAGCTAAGGGGGCTGTCTTGTTTTTCTTATCTCCGAGGAGCTCTTACAGGTAAGAGGCTCTATGATGCAGACTATTCTGGGGATGGGGAAAGCTGAATATGTGTAGGAAGAGGAATGAGGAAGTTTGTATTTTGGGGGGAGGTGTGTAATTTTGTGGGAAGATACTGTTCTAGAGATCAGTGTGAGAGACCTTCCTTGTGTCAGCAATAGGAAATGGACAAGAAGCTTGTTCCTCTGTCCTCAAGGTCCTCAATACAAGGGAGATCTGTAGCCTCCTAGGAGATAACTCAAATTATCTGAGACTCACCTACAAAGGAAATGGCATTTTGTTGTTGTCCTGAAGAGGCTCCTCTGTTCTTGAGTACAAGAAAGACATGGACCTAGGAGTCAGGTTGACTTGAGTTTCAAATTCAGTCTCAGACAGGGTTGAGAGTCCCTGAGGCAAACCGTTTGCCCTTTTTGCCTCCATTTCCTCACAGGGTTGATCTAAGGATCAAATGAGATGGTAAACTGGCAAAGGCTGTCCAGTAAAAAAGACAGAAGAGAGGTATTTCCTCTCTCACTCTGCCCCTGATGTGACCCCGAGACTGCCTCCAGGTCCTCTTTCCATCCTTTGGGGGATCAAGCTTAAGCCTGAAACACTGGGGGATTCCCTTAGCCAGAGAGGAGGTGGGACAGAGCAGTATCAAAGTTCTTCAACTTTTTCTGACAAGCTACTGGAGCCTCCTCCATCTTTCTCCAAAGCATATTTTAAAGTCACAAAACAAATTCTTTGGAATCTCAAAATGTATATCTATCCCATTTTTTTTTTTTTAATTGGAGAGGGTGGACCCGGTTGTTCATTGTACTGTAGGTATCCAATGTAAGTATGGAAAATCCCTTTCTCCCTGTACTCGGGTAGACAATCTTTCATTACTTCTTAGAGACCTGCAGTGCTTCAAGGCACTGAAAGTGTTAAGAAAGGTGGAAGCAGGGTACAAGTGTAGTTTAGGACTTTCCAGCCTCTATTTCTGCCCTGTCTGATCCACATTGTGGCCCTTAGGGCTTGTGGATTTGAGAACGGAAATAGGAGAGAACTCTTCTGGGCAAGAACAAACAGGGATAAGAGCCAGTGGACTGTAAGCCTGACAGGCACATGGGATGATGTGAAATCACAAAATATTGTAATTATTCTCAGAAATTGTGTGCTTTGAGCACCTGATAGAAGGTACCCATCCACCACAGCAAACAGATGAACTTGATAGATTCTTCTTTATACTGACAGACACTCTGCCTACAAGGTTTCAACTTTTATTTGTATTGTGATACAATGGAGTTTCTCACTTGCTGCCTTTGGATTTCTTTTAATGAGGAGGAGACCCAAAAGAAGGGATGGAGAAAGGAAGAAACAAGGATGGGACCGTAGGAATGGATCCTTTTTATCAACTGTGTTGAGTCTGGCTCTGCAGTTAAAACCTAAGAAGACAATGAAAGGCAACAGCGGGGCTGTGCCCAATGAGCTCTTAGAACCTTCTTGGACGGCTTGCTGCTCCTTTAGCTGGGAAGATGGGGTAGTTATTGGAAGCAAAGCTGAGTATTTATTGATTGACAATTTTTTTTCCCCCTCAGGGAATCTTTGCCCTTCAAGATGGTGAAAAAAAAGGGAGCACTTCCCCATGGTGAGAATCAATTAACAAACATATAGTAATACTTCTTCTTCTATCAGTCACTGTATTAAATGAGGAAGATACTCCAAACATTAATTGAAAGAGGGAGGATCAAAAGTACATCAACTAGAATATGCCTGATAGAGAGTATAGAAAAAGAACGTCCGAAGGCATATCCGGAAGGGAACAATGAGGCTATCAGAAGAGCTTAGGAGACAGGTGGACAGGATGACCAGCTTGTTGGCTATGGGAGTGAAGAAAAGAAAACATCTGCGGGAAGATGTTGTTGAGTAAGGAATGAAAAGATGCCTCAGTCAATAGATGCTATGTGGGCTAAGCAAAGGGAAGAGTGGTGGATGACACCTGGGTGACAGAAAAGGCAATTTCAGAAGAGGGCAGAGGGTGTGGGACAAAGAACAGATCCTGTTTTGGACACGTTGAGGTTCTGGTGCAATTGGGCATGCGGGTCAAAATGTCCAACAGATAGTACATGTGAGTTGGAGAAGAAAGTTCAAGATAGAGACTGCAGCAGGATCAGCATACTTGGTAGTGTTTTCAGCTTTACCTGTTTCCATTGCTTCAGAGGAGGATGATATTTGTAACTCGTTAGGACTTTGCCAGGATTCTGGCAATTAGAAGGAGTAAATATCGCCAGAGAATAAGAGGTGGGAAGTGAAGAGGAAAGGATAATACCTTTTCTTTAAAAAGGAGTGAGATGGGAACTACTAGGAAAAGGGAAAGGAAGAGGGCGAATAGGGCAAATTAACTTCCATATGAAAAAGAGTCAAGTAAAAGCTTTTCCAGTGGAGGGGAAGAGGGGGATAAGAGGTTGGTTGAGTGAACCTGTTCTCACCAGTATTGCTCCAAATAGGAAACACCATACATACTGAATAAGGATATGCAACTCTAATCTTAGCCTGCAGGAAAATAGGAGGTTAATACAAAATGGGAAGTGAGGGGTGATAAAAGAACAGGCCATTTGGGAGGAGTCAGTGATCAGTAGCAAAACACTTTTGAGGAGATACAGAGTGAAAGAGAATAAATGGGAGGGGGAATACAATTAGCCATAGTCAATGTAAAAACAATTTTTAAAACAAGTTTCTGATGGAATATCATTGTTCACTGGAAAATGATGAGCAGAATGTTCATAGGGGGAAAATACCCTGCAAAGTCCTCCATGAACACAGTGAAACATGCCATATATAAAATGATAGCAACATTTTGCAGTGATCAGTATAAAATGATTTTGTTATTCTCAGTAACACAATCATACATAACTACTCTGAAGGAGTTATAGTAAAAAAGAAAAATCTTAACCATTCACAGAAAAGGAATGATTATATCTGAATACAGATTGAAGCATTCTTTATTTACCTGTTATCTCTCTATTTTTCACTTCATTTTCCTTAAGGCTTTTTATTTTTTTTCACTAAGATGGGAGATCTATGTTTTTTTCTCAAATTTTATGGAAATCTTTTACAAAATTTTAAATGTACTTTGTTAATTGTGGGTGAGAATCAAGGAAAGAACCTGGACAGCAAACATTTTTAAAAACAAATAAGAATATTTTGAATGGAAATTGGGCAAAATATTAAATAAATTTAATAAAAAGAAAAAAATGCATTCACTTTTGAACTTTGGGACTTACAAGAGTAATTAATTTTACACTTCAATTAGTAAAACTAGACTGAATGGGAATGTGAGAAACAGTGCAGAGAATTTAAAAGCCAAGAGGGAAGAATAAGTAGAGGCCACAGTCAATAAACATTCCTTATCTACTGTGCACTAAGCTCCATAGTAAGCACTGGGTATATATAAAGAAAGGCTCAAAGTGGGTCCTGGCCTGGAGGAACTTCCAGTCTAAGGAGGTGACTCCACACAAACAACTCTGTTCAAATAATGGGGTTGCCACAAAAATTGGAAGTAAGGAAATTGTCTCTTGGGCTTCCTCCAAGTATGCCATGAAGAAGAGCATGTTGCTAAGGGTCCAGTTGCCCTCCAAAGACCAGGAATCACCCTTGGGAGATCATAATCCCTGTGCTGCTGCAATCTTTCCCACTCACAATCTCTTTCCTGATTCCTTCCCCTTTGCTCATATGGTCCCTCCTTCATTCACAGACTTGAGCCAGGACGAGAAAAAGAGCATACTCAAGAGGGCAAAATCGCTGTTATTCCGAGGTCCCCCTCACCGCAGTGCACCCTCATCCCAAAAAAATGGGCAAGAGCCGGACCTAGAGGGCCAGGACGACCGTATTCCTGCCACATCAAAAATGGAGGGAAAGGACATTGTGGCCACAACCTCGTTTAGTTCGAGGTTCACCTTTCCTCCTATACCCACCCCTCCTGGTTCTCCCAAGAGGCTTCCAAAAGCCACCCGGGCCTGTCCTGGCCAAGCAGCAGGTGCAATTCCAAAGAGGAAATCCAAAGTGTATTCCATGCTGGCTACAGAATGTGAGAACACATCTTCTGAAACTGAGCCCGAACTCTCCTCAGAAGATGATGCTCCACAGCAAGAAGAGAACTCAGTGTGGGCCACCAAAGTCCTCGGTGCTCCTTGGAATAGAATAGGCAAAGAATGCCCGGAGCTTCCCACTGAATCCAAGAACTCTCCTGGAGCTCTCTCCCAATCTTCCTTCCAGTGGGCACAGGGAGATGGGCCTCTTCCCCAAGAAGACAGCACGGCCTGTCTCATCCAAGGAGTGAGTGTACTTCTTTGGAAGAGGACCAATAAAGTAGGCCTGGCTCCTCCCACTGAGTCTGAGACAACCCCCAGAGATCTCTGCAAACTGTCCTTCAGTTGCGGGCAGGGAAAAAGCCCTCCACCTCGACAAGTCAGCCCAGCCGGTACTTTGAAAGAAGTTAGAGCTCCTCGGAGGGGGGACAACAAAATAAGCCCGGCACGTCCTAAGGACCCCATGGTATCCTCCAGCGTTCTCTTGGAACCCTCCTTCAACTGGGCGCAGGGAGAAGGTCACTCATCTCAGGAAACCAGCCCAGTCTGGGGCATCCAAGGAGTTAGTGTTCTTAAGAAGTGCAAGATAGGACCTCTTTCGCTTGCCACGGAGTCAAAGACAGCCCCCAGAGCTCCCTCGGAAGCCTCCTGCAGTTGGGCCCAAGGACAATGTCAGCCACCCCAAGAAGCTGGCCCAGCATTTATTTCCAGACCCTGTCGTCTATGGAGAAAGATGAGTAAAAAATCCTCGGCTCAGCCCACTGAGTCAAAGACAGCTCCCAGACTTCCCCCGGAACCCTCCTGCAGTTGGGCCCAAGGACAATGTCAGCCACCCCAAGAAGCTGGCCCGGCATTTATTTCCAGACCCTGTCGTCTATGGAGAAAGATGAGTAAAGCAACCTCGGCTCTGCCCACTGAGCCAAAGACAGCTCCCAGACTTCCCCCAGAACCCTCCTGCAGTTGGGCCCAAGGACAATGTCAGCCACCCAAAGAAGCTGGCCCAGCATTTATTTCCAGACCCTGTCGTCTATGGAGAAAGATGAGTAAAGCTTCCTCGGCTCTGCCAACTGACTCAAAGACAGCCCCCAGACTTCCCTTGGAAGCCTCCTGCAGTTGGGCCCAGGGACAATGTCATCCAGCACCCCAAGAACCCTGCCCAGCATCCACTTCCAAAGCCCAAAGTCTTTGCAAGAAGGCTGGCAAATTAACCTTGACCTCCCAAGCAAACCCTTCTCCAACTACAGAGCCCAAGCATTCTAGGGAGCACAAAAGTCAATTTTGGTCCTTTTTAAAATATTTCCGCCCTGCCAGAAACTAGGAAGGTCTTCTGAGCTCTCCCGATTTCCCGCCACAAATGGAACAAATTTGGAACTTAGGGACATTAAAATCAAAGACAGCATCACAGGGAATCCTTCATACACAACTCAAAAGACTGTGAACAAAATCATCAGGTTAGGGATGAAGCTCTCTAATGTGGCAACACTTCAGACAAAATCCACAGAAATAACAAATGGGACAAGCTCCAACCTCAACAGGAACCACAGACATTTTCATCTCCTAGACTCTCTTTTCAACTTGGGTCTGAGTCCTGGAGGCCTAAGTGAAGCTGGGCTGCCTAAGATGGCAGCCAGGTCCAGCTGTGCCACTGAGAACCTGAGAAGGTGGCCCTGGTGAGGATCCAGCTCCTGGCGGGTGCGGAGACAATGGATCTGGGATGCTGCTGGTAGTTGCAGGCGAGGGGAGCTCTTGCTTTGGGGCTGCTGGTCAGAATCTCGGGAGTTCCTGGGCAGAGGGCAACACTGAAGGGAAGCTTTAGGAACATTCTCACCACACATCAATTAAAGGAGCTTAGAGCTCATTCCTCCTTTTAAAACGCGCACCTGCAAAGAACCATCCCACCACTGAAATATATGATGGGAAAGGGGAAGACAAGGCATCATCTTCAGAAGAGGACATTTAAGGAAAAGAAAAGCTTTTACCTCAAAGACTAATGTGCAATTCCTGCACAACCAAAGAAACTATGTAGAACAATGTAACCTAAAATATTCCTTCCAAGAAAAACTAAAAGCATATTAAAAAAAAAAAGGAAACCAACTTGCAAAGGAGGAAAGGAATCTCAAGATGGAAATAAATCTTTGAAAAATAAAGATTAGCAAACCATAGAAGGGAAGAATAACCAAGACATTTCAGTAGAGATTGTAAATATTGAAAACAAATTGAACAATGTGAAATATAACTTAAAAAGACAGATCTGGAGGATAGATTAGCAACAGAAAATTGATAAAAATGGACTACCTGAACATTTGGACCAAAAAGAGAACCTTAACACAGTAATGAAAGAGATAATTTGGCAATATTGTCCTGGAATGATAGGGCATGAGGAGAAAATGTCCAAATAGCTAAAAAAATCCCCCAATCACATCTCATGAAATTCATTGTGGAAAACACTCAGAATATTAATGCTAAATTTAGAAACCCATAACTCAAAGGGAAAATTTTTGAAGAAACAAAAAAAAATTCATATAAGTGGGAACCACAATTGGAATTGAACAAGACACATCAGCAGTCCCAGTAAAAGACTGAAAAGGTATCTCCTGAGTTCTGATTCTGAGAGGGGAGGGTGGAGAGAGGGCCAGGAGAAAGGAGAAAAAGGGACAGCATGGAGCATGGCGCAAGACCAACTTAGGGAAGGAAGGAAGACCAAAAGAAGGGAAAAAATTGAGATAGAAGGGGAGGAGGCAAAGGAGAGAAAGAAGAGGGAAGAAGAGAGAGCTTACTTTGGAAAGATTTCATATAGTATATTTAAAAATTATTTTTAATCTTGAAATGAGTACTTTTCCAAATGTAGAGAATTCAACATTCCATTTTTTCAAACTTTGTGATCCCAGCGTTTCTCCTTCGCTCCTTTAACCCCACTCTTCCCAAGACAGCAAGTGATCTAAGTGAAATAATTACAACTCTCATGTACTAAAGCACATTTCTCAGATTGTGGAAGACAAAAATCTAATTCTGGGGCAAAAAACCAGAACAAAGGAAAAAAATTAATTAGGAATCTGTGTGACCCCCTGACTCAGATGGGCTACTCTGGAGGCATCTCCAGATGCAAACAAAGCATGGATTCTATGCAAGGAGACGTCCCAGCACATAAAGGGAACAGCCCGGCATGGCATGAGGCCCCAGGCCAGAAAGAGGAGTCGGATTAAACAGGAAAAGATTTGGGTTCAGTGAATGGATAGAACCACTGACCAATGACCAGTAATGTCTCTTTCCTAGAACTCATGGGACTTCCTGAAACTTAGGCCTAAGGTCTGACCTTTTCTGCCCTACAATCCTCTGAGAATAAGAGTCATGTGATGTCCTGAAACTTGGGCCTAAAGTCCTAGAGCCTCTGAGAAACCTTCCCCTGGTCCCATTCAGTCTCTTTATTTCCTTCCTGCCTTTGAGGATCTTATATTTTATTGGGAGATTTGCAATATGTACATAGATAAGTGAATACAATCATTGATGGAAAGAGAATCTCTAAAAAGGGCAAGGGGAAGAGGAGAGAGAAATATCTATATCATGAAAATTGCATTTCTCTGGGATTAACGGTTCAAACCCCAGGTCAACCATCCTGGGTTATTGAAGATAGCTGGGGGACTTCCGGCCAAGATGGCGGCGTGGAGGCAGACAGCTGCTTGAGTTCTGCGGTTTCTCTCAGAACTTACTTCATGACAAGCCTCGGAGTTGATGCTTGACCGAGAAAGAAACCCACAAATAATCACCAACAGAAGACATCCTTGAAGTTCGCCAGAGGTCGTCTGTGTTTGCTCGGGGGAGGGTCAAACAGACTGGGCACAGACTGAGGGCAGGCAAGCCAGAGAGGGACAGGCAGCTCACACAACCCCAGTGTGGATACTCTATCTTGGCAGCAAGCCAGGAGAGTGAAGAGGGTGTAAACACCAGAGGTGAAGATTAAAACCCCCAGAAAGCTAGAGTCTCTTGGGACCCGGCCACCCCCAACCCCCACCTGGACTGACTCAGCGCATTCTCAGAGCCTCAGAGCCCAGACTCAGCACAGCCATGGATGTTCTGTTAGTGGCTCTCTGCTGCCCTCCCCCCCCCCAGTCTGTGGACAAAGCCCATTAATACCATCCAGCCCCATCCCCAACCAATTGTTGGGGACCAATTGTTTCTCTTGTCAATTTGTTTTCTTCGATTCCCGCTCTGACAAAATGAACAAAAAATTCAAAAGGGCTCCAACCATTGACAGCTGCTGTATGGAGAGAGAGCAGACTTCAAACACTGAGGAGACTAAAAGCTGATTGTCCCCAGAGGAATCCCCTAAGGGGGATATGAGCTGCTTCTCAATACAAAAGAATCTCATAGAGGACATCAAAAAGGCTCTCACAAGAGAGCTAGAAGAGAAATGGGAAGCTTGGCAAGAGAGCCTGGAGAAGTCATCCCAAGCATTTAAAGACAGAGTGCATAAAGAAATCAAATCATGGAGAAACAAAATTAGTGAATTGGAAAAGGTAAACAACTCCAAGGAAAACAGGATTAGTGAGCTGGAAAAGGTAAACAACTCCAAGGAAAACAGGACTAGTGAGCTAGAAAAAGAACACAGCTCTCTAAAAAATAAAATGGATAAAATGGGAAAAAAATTCCATAGAAGAAAAAAACTCAATTGGACAATTACAAAAAGATATAAAAAAGTGAGTGAAGAAAATACAGCATTGAAAATTAGACTTGAACAAGTAGAAATGAATGACTCAAGGAGAAACCAAGAAGTAGTCAAGCAAAACCAGAGAAATGAAACAATTGAAAAGAATGTCAAGTACCTTATTAGAAGAAAACAGACCTGGAAAACAGATCCAGGAGAGACACTTTGAGAATAATCGGACTCCCTGAAAAATGGGAGGAAAGAAAGAGCTTGGACACTATTTTCGAGGAAATTATCAAACAGAACTGCCCAGACGTTTTGCAAACAGAGGATAAAATAGACATTGAAAAAATTCATCGATCACCTACTGAAAGGGACCCTAAAGTCAAAAGGCCAAGAAATATAGTGGCCAAGTTCAAGGACCATCAGACGAAGGATAAAATACTGGAAGCTGCTAGAAAAAAGCAATTCAGATATGGAGGAGCCACAATAAGGATAACCCAGGATCTAGCAGCGTCCACATTAAAAGAACGAAGGGCCTGGAATATGATATTCCGAAAGGCTAAGGAACTTGGTATGCAGCCAAGAATAACTTACCCAGGGAAGAAGATGGACATTTAACAAAATAAATGAATTCCATCTATTCTTGATGAAATAAACCAGACCTACATAAAATGTTTGATCTTCGAATACAGAACTCAAGAGATTTCTAAAAAGGTAAAAAGAAATCTTGAGAACTATACTTCTGTTATAAAAATATGTAAAGAACATATGTATAATTTATCCTGGAAACTAGAGGTGGAAAGGAAATTATATCATAAAAAAGTGTCAAGTGATGGTACTACATACATCTCATGAAGAGGCAAAGGTAACTTATTATATCTGAGAGAAAGAAAGGAGGGAGATGAACATAATGTGTATCAATAGACATATTCGATTTATGGTGAAACTTCTTCCACATCATTGAAAAGTGAGAGGGAAGGAGTAAGCTAAGGGGAAGGGAATACAGAAATTGTGAGGAAAAGGGGTAAAATAAGGGAAGTAACTTTAAGGTGGGGAGAGATACTAAAAAGGGAGGGCTGTGAAAAGCAAAAGGTGTTCACAAGTTTAATACTGGGTAGAGGGGTAAGAGGGAAGGAAAGGAGAAAAGCATAAGCAGGGCTTAACAGGATGGCAAGCAAGATAGAATTAGTCATTCTAACCATAGATGTGAATGGGGTAAACTCCCTCATAAAGAGGTAGCAGTTAGCAGATGGGATCAACAGTCAGAATCCTACTATATGTTGTTTACAGGAAACACACCTGAAACAGGTTTATACATTCAAACTAAAAGTAAAAGAGTGGAGCAGAATCTATTATGCTTCAGGCAAAGCCAAAAAAGCAGGGGTAGCCATCCTCATCTCAGATCAAGCAAAAAAACAAATTGATCTAATTAAAAGAGATAAGGAAGGGCATTATATCCTACTAAAGGGTAGCATCAATAATGAAGCAGTATCAATATTAAACATATACCCACCAAGTGGTGCAGCATCTAAATTCTTAAAAGAGAAATTAAGAGAGCTGCAAGAAGAAATAGACAGCAAAACTATAAGAGTGGGAGATCTCAACCTTGCACTCTCAGAATTAGATAAATCAAACCACAAAATAAATAAGAAGTCAAAGAGGTAAATAGAATACTAGAAAAGTTTGATATGATAGATCTTTGGCGAAAGCTAAATGGAGACAGAAAGGAGTATACTTTCTTCTCAGCAGTTCATGGAACCTATACAAAAATTGACCATATACTAGGACATGAAAACCTTAAAATCAAATGCAGTAAGGCAGAAATGGTAAATGCATCCTTTTCAGACCACAATGCAATTAAAATTACATTTAATAAAAAGCCAGGTGAAAATAGACCAAAGAATAATTGGAAACTAAATAATCTTATACTAAAGAATGATTGGGTAAAACAGCAAATCATAGACATAATTAATAACTTCACCCAAGAAAATGACAATAATGAGACATCATACCAAAATGTGTGGGATACCACCAAAGCAGTAATAAGGAGAAGCTTTATATCTATACAAGCCTACTTGCATAAAATAGAGAAAAAGAGGGCCAACGAATTGGGCTTACAACTAAAATTGCTAGAAAAGGAACAAATTAAAAACCCCCAGACAAACACAAAACTTGAAATTCTAAAATTAAAAGGTGAGATTAAAGGTAAAAAAAAGAAATAAACTATTGATTAATAAAACTAAGAGTTGGTTCTAGGAAAAAACCAACAAAATAGACAAACCCTTAGTAAACCTGATTTAAAAAAGGAAAGAGAAAAAGCAAATTGTTAGTCTTGAAAATGAAAAGGGAGAACTCACCACTAAAGAAGAGGAAATTAGAACAATAGTTAGGAGCTACTTTGCTCAACTTTATGCCAATAAATTCAATAACTTAAATGAAATGGAAGAATACCTTCAAAAATATAGCTTGCCCAGATTAACAGAGGAAGAACTAAGTAGTCTAAATAGTCCCATCTCAGAAAAAGAAATAGAACAAGCTATTAACCAACTCCCTAAGAAAAAATCCCCAGGACCAGAAGGATTTACTTGTGAATTCTACCAAACATTTAAAGAACAACTAACTCCAATGCTATATTAACTCTTTGAAAAAATGGGGATTGAAGGAGTCCTACCAAATTCCTTTTATGACACAGACATGATACGATTCGATCTACCTAACTGAGAAAGAAAACTATAGACCAATTCCTTAGTGAATAGTGATGCTAAAATCTTAAATAAGATATTAGCAAAAAGACTTCAGAAAATCATCCCCAGGATGAGCCGAGAAAGAGATTCAAGAAATTAGAGTAGGAAATCAAACTATCACTCTTTGCAGATGACATGATGGTATACTTAGAGAACCCCAAAGACTCTGCTAAAAAGCTATTAGAAATAATTCAGAATTTTGGCAAAGTGGCAGGATACAAAATAAATCCACATAAATCCTCAGCATTTTTATATATCACCAACAAAATGCAACAGCAAGAGATACAAAGAGAAATTCCATTCCAAACAAAGGTTGAGAGTATAAAGTATTTGGGAATCCATCTACCAAAGAATAGTCAGGAATTATATGAGAAAAATTACAAAACACTTGCCACAAAAATAAAGTCAGATTTAAATCATTGGAAAGACATTCAGTGCTCTTGGATAGGCCGAGCGAATATAATAAAGATGACAATACTCCCCAAACCAATCTATTGATTTAGTGCTATACCAATCAGACTCCCAAGAAACTATTTTAATGACCTAGAAAAAATAACAAAATTCATATGGAAGAATAAAAGGTCGAGAATTGCAAGGGGACTAATGAAAAAAAAGTCAGAGGAAGGTGGTCTAAGTGTACCTGATCGAAAGCTATATTATATAGCAGCAGTCACCAAAACCATTTGGTATTGGCTAAGAAATAGACCGGTAGATCAGTGGAACAGATTAGATACAAAGAACAAAAAAGGGTACATCTATAGCAATCTAATCTTTGACAAACCCAAAGATGCCAACATTAGGGATAAAAATTCATTATTTGGGAAAAACTGTTGGGAACACTGGAAATTAGTATGGCAGAAATTAGATATGGATCCACACTTAACACCATATACCCAGATGAGATCAAAATGGGTCCATGATTTAGGCATAAAGAATGAGATCCTAAATAGATTAGAGAAACAGAAAATAGTCTACCTCTCAGACCTGTGGAGGAGGAAGGAATTTATGACCAGAGGAGAACTAGAGATCATTATTAATCACAAAATAGAAGATTTTGATTACATCAAACTAAAAAGTTTCTGTACAAACAATACTAATGCAAACAAGATTAGAAGGGAAGTAACAAATTGGGAAAATATTGTTAAAGGTAAAGGTTCTGACAAAGGTCTCATTTCCAAAATATATAGAGAACTGATCCTAATTCATAAGAAATCAAACCATTCTCCAATTGATAAATGGTCAAGGGATATGAACAGACAATTCTCAGATGATGAAATTGAAACTCTATCCACTCATATGAAAGAGTGTTCCAAATCACTACTGATCAGAGAAATGCAAATTAAGACAACTCTGAGATACCACTACACACCTGTCAGATTGGCTAAGATGACAGGAACAAACAATGATGACTGTTGGAGGGGCTGTGGGAAAACTGGAACACTGATGCATTGTTGGTGGAGTTGTGAAAGAATCCAGCCATTCTGGAGAGCAATTTGGAACTAGGCCCAAAAAGTTATCAAACTGTTCATCCCCTTTGACCCAGCATTGCTGTTATTGGGCTTGCTTATATCCCAAAGAAATACTAAAGAGCGGAAAGGGACCTGTATGTGCCAAAATGTTTGTGGCAGCTCTTTTTGTTGTAGCTAGAAACTGGAAGTTGAATGGATGTCCACCAATTGGAGAATGGTTGGGTAAATTATGGTATATGAAGGTTATGGAATATTATTGCTCTGTAGGAAATGACCAGCAGGAGGAATACAGAGAGGCTTGGAGAGACTTACATCAACTGAGTGAAATGAATAGAACCAGAAGATCACTGCACACTTCAATGCTGTATGAAGATGTATTCTGATGGAAGTGGATATCTTCAACATAAAGAAGATCCAACTCACTTCCAGTTGATCAATGATGGACAGAAATAACTATACCCAGACAAGGAACACTGGGAAGTGAATGTAAATTGTTAGCACTACTGTCTATCTACCCAGGTTACTTATACCTTTGGAATGTGATACTTAATGTGCAACAAGAAAATGGTATTTACACACATATATTGTATCTAGGTTATATTGTAACACATGTAAAATGTACGGGATTGCCTGTCATCGGGGGGAGGGAATGGAGGGACGGGGGGGATAATTTGGAAAAAATGAATACAAGGGATAATGTTATTAAAAAAATTGCTCATGCATCTATACTGTGGAAAAAAATTCTAAATAAAAAAAAAAAGAGTGATCTTCAGTTGGTGAAAGAAGCCATCTTTGTCTCAATTTTTACCTAATCCTAATGACACACTTTTTTCCAAGTCAAGAGGCAAAAAGCTCTATTATGTTGCCAAAAGGTGGGCAAAGTTAGAGCAAAACTCAAGCTCAATTCCTAATGAATCAGCTGGGGGATTTGCATTCTGGTTAAAAACTGTCTGTGGGGTCACAATAGCTCTAACAATGTAAGGAACTCAACAAGAGACCATTGCAACAAAGGCCCACTGAAAGAGAAAACAATCCTGTCAATGCCCCACTCCAGGTCAAACTGCCTCAGGAAAACAAAGCTTTCCTCCAAGGCCATCTCCAATCCTCTTGATCTACATTTGGGCAATGGACCCAGAAGGATCCAGAGGAAATAGTGAGGCTGGTGACCTTGGATGGCTCTCCCTTACTTAAATGCAATTCACTTGCTTGTCAAGGTCATAGGCAAGTTATTCAAGTGCAATGGAGATGCTTCTCAAAAGGTGAGAGCACTGGCCTACATGGGTCAATGTAATGAAGGCCCTTCCCACTCTAAGTTTCCAAGATTTTGTAGAGTAGCAAGGATGCTTTGCATATGTGTAAGATACTTGATGGATTGTATTTGTTTTTGAAACCCTGGTGAGAATCTCTACCTTGAAATGAAGATCCTAGACACACCTCACTTTTGATTTCAAAGGATTTATACATCTACCCTCTGATTATCTCTTCCCACCAGTCTTGCATAGGATCCTCTTTATTATCCACAGTTTCTAGCTGAGCAGACGATGTTGTAGAAATTGTGTTGCTTTTTGGATCTTTCCCCAGGCTTTCATAGTTAGAATCAGAACTAAGATCTCAAGTCAGGTCTTCTGATTCTTAGACATCAACCTGAATAACTCTAATGATGTGCTTTAAATAAGCATATTAATAAAAGAAAATAACTATCATTTACATTTTCATAAAACTTTAAAGTTTACAGAATACTTTTCTCAGAATGGTTCATAAATGCAAGTGTTGTTATCCATTCCCATCCCATAGGTGAAGACACTTAGGTGTAAGGGGCCTTTAAATGGGCTGCACCACAGCGCATCATTGAGGCCCGAAAGTAATTTCTGTGGATATTAGGACTGCCCTTGGGCGGGATCCTGGCCATATTGAGATAGCTTCTTAATGGGTGACTCTCTCGCTGATTGGCTGTGTGTGTGACCTCACAGGCCCTATGTAAGCCCACTGCAGGCAGCAATCGCTCTCTTTAACCTGGCGTTCTTCCCCTTGGCTTCCTAGCCTGGGTGGCCAAGCCAAGATGGGTAGCCAAAAGAGGTAAGGGTTTTGGTAGTGAACACGTGGGTCTTCTGACCAGGTGTTCACTCGGGAACCAACAAGTCAGGGCATCAGTTAGGGCATTATGTGAGTAGGTATAATAAAGGCTTTTAAGATTACACGTGGTTGTTCTTGAGTGCGCTACCGGTTATTAAACTATAGATTCAAGAGATTGTGGCCAGAGACCTTAGAAGGCCTCAGAGGAGGCGAGCAGGGTAGAGTTCACACTGCAAAGGACAGTGGTCAAAGGTACTCTGGTGGGTCTAGGACGGACTAGTAATTGTAACTGCCAGGAGAGCACGTTACACTTAGGTTCCTTGAAACACAAGGAACATGGCATATTAATGGAACACCGGGACATTTTTATTGTCAAACATCAAGGGTAGCAAGGGAAGACTTATAACAACATACTATGTGCTTCAGTGTCAAATGACTATATAGAGGGTACAGGGATTTTGGGTATTGGGAGAGAAAATTGCCCACTTGATCAAGCCCTTTTCCATCTTATTTTCAAGCTGATTTGCAGCACTGCTAGGGGAATGATAGAGGCTGAAAGGAACCCTTTCACAACAAATCTACAAGTGCCTTGACAAACTGGCTGAGTTGGATTCACAGGATGATTTCGAAAGAGACAGACTAGACTTTCTACCTAGGGTGTAAGAGTTGAATGGAAGTTTGAGAGTCAGCAGGGTGATGTCCGAGAGGCCAGGAGAGACTTACATGAACTGGTGCTAAGTGAAATGAGCAGAACCAGAAGATGATAGGACACGGCAGCAACAAGATTGTACTATGATCAATTCTGATGGACATGGGTGGCTTTTTTCAACAATGAGGTGATTCAGGCCTGAGCCAATGATCTGTGATGATGAGAGTCATCTGCACCCAGAGACAGGACTGTGGGAACTAAGTGTGGACCACAACATAGCATTTTAACACTTTTGGTTAGGATTTGCTTGTATTTTATTTTCTATCCCATTTAAAAAATTTTTTTTATTTCATTTGTCTTTTGCATTAAGATCATTGTATAAATGTGAATGCCTATATTGGAATGAACATGTGTTTAACCATGTTTAGCATATATTGGATTGCACACCATGTAGGTAAGGGAGTGAGGAGAAGTTGGGAATAATTGGACATGGTTTTTCAAGGGTCCATGTTGAAAAACTTTTCCTTGCATATGTTTTAAAAATAAAAAAAATCAATAAAAAGTAAATAGGGGTTTGCCCAAAAGATTTGAATGGAGGTCAAGAGTCTTAGGAAAGATAGAGATGAGAAAAAGGAGGAAGATGTCAATTTTGCTACCTTATCAGTAATGAAAGACAAATTATCTATAATGGACTTGAACCAGAAAAAGACATGAAAGCTTTTTTTTTTTTAAATTTACAAAAAGGTTTACAAAGAAGCATATCCAATTCCCTTTACCCATGAATGACAGATGCAAATACATTTTTTCTTTATTAATGGACAGTCAGATAAAGACAAGAAATTTAAATGTTTAGTGTACAGAAATATTTTTAATCTTTGGTAAAATACACTCTAGGGCAGGGGTCCTCAAAGTACGGCCCACTGGCCAGATGCAGTGGGCTGAGGACCTTTATGCAGCCCTCTGGATTTTTGGCAAATGGGCTGAGAGGCTGAACCAGAGTGTGAGGTTTTGTTTTTACTACAGTCCGGCCCTCCAACAGTCTGAGGGTCAGTGAACTGGGCCCCTATTTAAAAAGTTTGAGGACCACTGCTCTTAGGTGGAAGATGACAAAATGATTTAATGAGAATCTGTGGGAAACCCAATTCAGGCAAAGTGGCTTTGGTTGAGTAAACAACATAACCAAGCATCCTGTGGGCACGGGTAAACAACGTAACCAAGCATCCTGTGGGTAATGGATAGAACAGAAAAAATGGTTCCATTTGATGTCATCACTACCTCACAATCTATGACTGGGATAAAAGGCCAGGAGTCTCAGCAACCGTGCTCTGTGCGGGAGAGACAGTGAGAGAGAAAGAGCGAGCGAGAGTGAGAGCGAGAGCAAGAGCGAGAGAGCGCCAGAGCCAGAGACAGGGAGAGAAAGCGATAGAGGTGGGAGGAGAGGAGAGGAGAGGAGAGGAGTGTAGAAAAGAGCAGAGGAGAGGAGAGGAGAGGAGAGGAGAGGAGAGGAGAGGAGAGGAGAGGAGAGGAGAGGAGAGGAGATCAGAGGAGAGGAGAGGAGATCAGAGGAGAGGAGAGGAGAGGAGAGGAGAGGAGAGGAGAGGAGAGGAGAGGAGGGAGAGGGGAGGGGAGGGGAGGGGAGGGATAGGGTGGGGGGAGGATTGGAGAATTTGAGGGGAGGGGATTTTAAGAGAGGATTAAAGAGGGAGGGGGGAAGGGAGAGGGGTAGTAGATATAAAGATATAGAGATAGAGAAGTTATATAAAGAACATAGAGAAGATAGAGATAGCTATAGAAAGTTAGAGATAGATATAGAGAAGATAGAGATAGATACATAGAAGATAGAGATAGCTATAGAAAGTTAGAGATAGATATAGAGAAGATAGATATAGATATAGGGAAAAGATAGTGATAGCTATAGAAAATATAGTGATAGAGAATTTTTTTTTACTTTGTTTTTTTCTTTTAGTGATAGAGAATTTAGAGAGAGATAGTGATAGTGATAGTGATAGTGACAGATAGTGATAGTGATAGATAGTGATAGTGATAGTGATAGTGATAGTGATAGTGATAGTGATAGTGATAGTGATAGTGATAGTGATAGTGATAGTGATAGTGATAGCTAGAGTGATAGAGATAGAGAAGATAGAGATAGATATAGAGAAGATAGAAATAGATCTATAGAGAGAAGATAGAGATAGAGAAAAAAGATTGAGATAGTAAGGGAGGGAGTGAGTGTGAGGCGGAGACAGAGACAGAGAGAGTTAGAGAGGGCAAGGTAGGAGTGTGTGTGTGTTCCTGTTTGTGTTTGTGTTTTGTGTTTGTTTGTGTTTGTGTTTTGTGTGTGTTCGTGTTTGTGTTTTGTGTGTGTTCGTTGCCCAACCTGATATTTTACCAGCTAAGGGGGCTGTCTTGTTTTTCTTATCTCCGAGGAGCTCTTACAGGTAAGAGGCTCTATGATGCAGACTATTCTGGGGATGGGGAAAGCTGAATATGTGTAGGAAGAGGAATGAGGAAGTTTGTATTTTGGGGGGAGGTGTGTAATTTTGTGGGAAGATACTGTTCTAGAGATCAGTGTGAGAGACCTTCCTTGTGTCAGCAATAGGAAATGGACAAGAAGCTTGTTCCTCTGTCCTCAAGGTCCTCAATACAAGGGAGATCTGTAGCCTCCTAGGAGATAACTCAAATTATCTGAGACTCACCTACAAAGGAAATGGCATTTTGTTGTTGTCCTGAAGAGGCTCCTCTGTTCTTGAGTACAAGAAAGACATGGACCTAGGAGTCAGGTTGACTTGAGTTTCAAATTCAGTCTCAGACAGGGTTGAGAGTCCCTGAGGCAAACCGTTTGCCCTTTTTGCCTCCATTTCCTCACAGGGTTGATCTAAGGATCAAATGAGATGGTAAACTGGCAAAGGCTGTCCAGTAAAAAAGACAGAAGAGAGGTATTTCCTCTCTCACTCTGCCCCTGATGTGACCCCGAGACTGCCTCCAGGTCCTCTTTCCATCCTTTGGGGGATCAAGCTTAAGCCTGAAACACTGGGGGATTCCCTTAGCCAGAGAGGAGGTGGGACAGAGCAGTATCAAAGTTCTTCAACTTTTTCTGACAAGCTACTGGAGCCTCCTCCATCTTTCTCCAAAGCATATTTTAAAGTCACAAAACAAATTCTTTGGAATCTCAAAATGTATATCTATCCCATTTTTTTTTTTTTAATTGGAGAGGGTGGACCCGGTTGTTCATTGTACTGTAGGTATCCAATGTAAGTATGGAAAATCCCTTTCTCCCTGTACTCGGGTAGACAATCTTTCATTACTTCTTAGAGACCTGCAGTGCTTCAAGGCACTGAAAGTGTTAAGAAAGGTGGAAGCAGGGTACAAGTGTAGTTTAGGACTTTCCAGCCTCTATTTCTGCCCTGTCTGATCCACATTGTGGCCCTTAGGGCTTGTGGATTTGAGAACGGAAATAGGAGAGAACTCTTCTGGGCAAGAACAAACAGGGATAAGAGCCAGTGGACTGTAAGCCTGACAGGCACATGGGATGATGTGAAATCACAAAATATTGTAATTATTCTCAGAAATTGTGTGCTTTGAGCACCTGATAGAAGGTACCCATCCACCACAGCAAACAGATGAACTTGATAGATTCTTCTTTATACTGACAGACACTCTGCCTACAAGGTTTCAACTTTTATTTGTATTGTGATACAATGGAGTTTCTCACTTGCTGCCTTTGGATTTCTTTTAATGAGGAGGAGACCCAAAAGAAGGGATGGAGAAAGGAAGAAACAAGGATGGGACCGTAGGAATGGATCCTTTTTATCAACTGTGTTGAGTCTGGCTCTGCAGTTAAAACCTAAGAAGACAATGAAAGGCAACAGCGGGGCTGTGCCCAATGAGCTCTTAGAACCTTCTTGGACGGCTTGCTGCTCCTTTAGCTGGGAAGATGGGGTAGTTATTGGAAGCAAAGCTGAGTATTTATTGATTGACAATTTTTTTTCCCCCTCAGGGAATCTTTGCCCTTCAAGATGGTGAAAAAAAAGGGAGCACTTCCCCATGGTGAGAATCAATTAACAAACATATAGTAATACTTCTTCTTCTATCAGTCACTGTATTAAATGAGGAAGATACTCCAAACATTAATTGAAAGAGGGAGGATCAAAAGTACATCAACTAGAATATGCCTGATAGAGAGTATAGAAAAAGAACGTCCGAAGGCATATCCGGAAGGGAACAATGAGGCTATCAGAAGAGCTTAGGAGACAGGTGGACAGGATGACCAGCTTGTTGGCTATGGGAGTGAAGAAAAGAAAACATCTGCGGGAAGATGTTGTTGAGTAAGGAATGAAAAGATGCCTCAGTCAATAGATGCTATGTGGGCTAAGCAAAGGGAAGAGTGGTGGATGACACCTGGGTGACAGAAAAGGCAATTTCAGAAGAGGGCAGAGGGTGTGGGACAAAGAACAGATCCTGTTTTGGACACGTTGAGGTTCTGGTGCAATTGGGCATGCGGGTCAAAATGTCCAACAGATAGTACATGTGAGTTGGAGAAGAAAGTTCAAGATAGAGACTGCAGCAGGATCAGCATACTTGGTAGTGTTTTCAGCTTTACCTGTTTCCATTGCTTCAGAGGAGGATGATATTTGTAACTCGTTAGGACTTTGCCAGGATTCTGGCAATTAGAAGGAGTAAATATCGCCAGAGAATAAGAGGTGGGAAGTGAAGAGGAAAGGATAATACCTTTTCTTTAAAAAGGAGTGAGATGGGAACTACTAGGAAAAGGGAAAGGAAGAGGGCGAATAGGGCAAATTAACTTCCATATGAAAAAGAGTCAAGTAAAAGCTTTTCCAGTGGAGGGGAAGAGGGGGATAAGAGGTTGGTTGAGTGAACCTGTTCTCACCAGTATTGCTCCAAATAGGAAACACCATACATACTGAATAAGGATATGCAACTCTAATCTTAGCCTGCAGGAAAATAGGAGGTTAATACAAAATGGGAAGTGAGGGGTGATAAAAGAACAGGCCATTTGGGAGGAGTCAGTGATCAGTAGCAAAACACTTTTGAGGAGATACAGAGTGAAAGAGAATAAATGGGAGGGGGAATACAATTAGCCATAGTCAATGTAAAAACAATTTTTAAAACAAGTTTCTGATGGAATATCATTGTTCACTGGAAAATGATGAGCAGAATGTTCATAGGGGGAAAATACCCTGCAAAGTCCTCCATGAACACAGTGAAACATGCCATATATAAAATGATAGCAACATTTTGCAGTGATCAGTATAAAATGATTTTGTTATTCTCAGTAACACAATCATACATAACTACTCTGAAGGAGTTATAGTAAAAAAGAAAAATCTTAACCATTCACAGAAAAGGAATGATTATATCTGAATACAGATTGAAGCATTCTTTATTTACCTGTTATCTCTCTATTTTTCACTTCATTTTCCTTAAGGCTTTTTATTTTTTTTCACTAAGATGGGAGATCTATGTTTTTTTCTCAAATTTTATGGAAATCTTTTACAAAATTTTAAATGTACTTTGTTAATTGTGGGTGAGAATCAAGGAAAGAACCTGGACAGCAAACATTTTTAAAAACAAATAAGAATATTTTGAATGGAAATTGGGCAAAATATTAAATAAATTTAATAAAAAGAAAAAAATGCATTCACTTTTGAACTTTGGGACTTACAAGAGTAATTAATTTTACACTTCAATTAGTAAAACTAGACTGAATGGGAATGTGAGAAACAGTGCAGAGAATTTAAAAGCCAAGAGGGAAGAATAAGTAGAGGCCACAGTCAATAAACATTCCTTATCTACTGTGCACTAAGCTCCATAGTAAGCACTGGGTATATATAAAGAAAGGCTCAAAGTGGGTCCTGGCCTGGAGGAACTTCCAGTCTAAGGAGGTGACTCCACACAAACAACTCTGTTCAAATAATGGGGTTGCCACAAAAATTGGAAGTAAGGAAATTGTCTCTTGGGCTTCCTCCAAGTATGCCATGAAGAAGAGCATGTTGCTAAGGGTCCAGTTGCCCTCCAAAGACCAGGAATCACCCTTGGGAGATCATAATCCCTGTGCTGCTGCAATCTTTCCCACTCACAATCTCTTTCCTGATTCCTTCCCCTTTGCTCATATGGTCCCTCCTTCATTCACAGACTTGAGCCAGGACGAGAAAAAGAGCATACTCAAGAGGGCAAAATCGCTGTTATTCCGAGGTCCCCCTCACCGCAGTGCACCCTCATCCCAAAAAAATGGGCAAGAGCCGGACCTAGAGGGCCAGGACGACAGTATTCCTGCCACATCAAAAATGGAGGGAAAGGACATTGTGGCCACAACCTCGTTTAGTTCGAGGTTCACCTTTCCTCCTATACCCACCCCTCCTGGTTCTCCCAAGAGGCTTCCAAAAGCCACCCGGGCCTGTCCTGGCCAAGCAGCAGGTGCAATTCCAAAGAGGAAATCCAAAGTGTATTCCATGCTGGCTACAGAATGTGAGAACACATCTTCTGAAACTGAGCCCGAACTCTCCTCAGAAGATGATGCTCCACAGCAAGAAGAGAACTCAGTGTGGGCCACCAAAGTCCTCGGTGCTCCTTGGAATAGAATAGGCAAAGAATGCCCGGAGCTTCCCACTGAATCCAAGAACTCTCCTGGAGCTCTCTCCCAATCTTCCTTCCAGTGGGCACAGGGAGATGGGCCTCTTCCCCAAGAAGACAGCACGGCCTGTCTCATCCAAGGAGTGAGTGTACTTCTTTGGAAGAGGACCAATAAAGTAGGCCTGGCTCCTCCCACTGAGTCTGAGACAACCCCCAGAGATCTCTGCAAACTGTCCTTCAGTTGCGGGCAGGGAAAAAGCCCTCCACCTCGACAAGTCAGCCCAGCCGGTACTTTGAAAGAAGTTAGAGCTCCTCGGAGGGGGGACAACAAAATAAGCCCGGCACGTCCTAAGGACCCCATGGTATCCTCCAGCGTTCTCTTGGAACCCTCCTTCAACTGGGCGCAGGGAGAAGGTCACTCATCTCAGGAAACCAGCCCAGTCTGGGGCATCCAAGGAGTTAGTGTTCTTAAGAAGTGCAAGATAGGACCTCTTTCGCTTGCCACGGAGTCAAAGACAGCCCCCAGAGCTCCCTCGGAAGCCTCCTGCAGTTGGGCCCAAGGACAATGTCAGCCACCCCAAGAAGCTGGCCCAGCATTTATTTCCAGACCCTGTCGTCTATGGAGAAAGATGAGTAAAAAATCCTCGGCTCAGCCCACTGAGTCAAAGACAGCTCCCAGACTTCCCCCGGAACCCTCCTGCAGTTGGGCCCAAGGACAATGTCAGCCACCCCAAGAAGCTGGCCCGGCATTTATTTCCAGACCCTGTCGTCTATGGAGAAAGATGAGTAAAGCAACCTCGGCTCTGCCCACTGAGCCAAAGACAGCTCCCAGACTTCCCCCAGAACCCTCCTGCAGTTGGGCCCAAGGACAATGTCAGCCACCCAAAGAAGCTGGCCCAGCATTTATTTCCAGACCCTGTCGTCTATGGAGAAAGATGAGTAAAGCTTCCTCGGCTCTGCCAACTGACTCAAAGACAGCCCCCAGACTTCCCTTGGAAGCCTCCTGCAGTTGGGCCCAGGGACAATGTCATCCAGCACCCCAAGAACCCTGCCCAGCATCCACTTCCAAAGCCCAAAGTCTTTGCAAGAAGGCTGGCAAATTAACCTTGACCTCCCAAGCAAACCCTTCTCCAACTACAGAGCCCAAGCATTCTAGGGAGCACAAAAGTCAATTTTGGTCCTTTTTAAAATATTTCCGCCCTGCCAGAAACTAGGAAGGTCTTCTGAGCTCTCCCGATTTCCCGCCACAAATGGAACAAATTTGGAACTTAGGGACATTAAAATCAAAGACAGCATCACAGGGAATCCTTCATACACAACTCAAAAGACTGTGAACAAAATCATCAGGTTAGGGATGAAGCTCTCTAATGTGGCAACACTTCAGACAAAATCCACAGAAATAACAAATGGGACAAGCTCCAACCTCAACAGGAACCACAGACATTTTCATCTCCTAGACTCTCTTTTCAACTTGGGTCTGAGTCCTGGAGGCCTAAGTGAAGCTGGGCTGCCTAAGATGGCAGCCAGGTCCAGCTGTGCCACTGAGAACCTGAGAAGGTGGCCCTGGTGAGGATCCAGCTCCTGGCGGGTGCGGAGACAATGGATCTGGGATGCTGCTGGTAGTTGCAGGCGAGGGGAGCTCTTGCTTTGGGGCTGCTGGTCAGAATCTCGGGAGTTCCTGGGCAGAGGGCAACACTGAAGGGAAGCTTTAGGAACATTCTCACCACACATCAATTAAAGGAGCTTAGAGCTCATTCCTCCTTTTAAAACGCGCACCTGCAAAGAACCATCCCACCACTGAAATATATGATGGGAAAGGGGAAGACAAGGCATCATCTTCAGAAGAGGACATTTAAGGAAAAGAAAAGCTTTTACCTCAAAGACTAATGTGCAATTCCTGCACAACCAAAGAAACTATGTAGAACAATGTAACCTAAAATATTCCTTCCAAGAAAAACTAAAAGCATATTAAAAAAAAAAAGGAAACCAACTTGCAAAGGAGGAAAGGAATCTCAAGATGGAAATAAATCTTTGAAAAATAAAGATTAGCAAACCATAGAAGGGAAGAATAACCAAGACATTTCAGTAGAGATTGTAAATATTGAAAACAAATTGAACAATGTGAAATATAACTTAAAAAGACAGATCTGGAGGATAGATTAGCAACAGAAAATTGATAAAAATGGACTACCTGAACATTTGGACCAAAAAGAGAACCTTAACACAGTAATGAAAGAGATAATTTGGCAATATTGTCCTGGAATGATAGGGCATGAGGAGAAAATGTCCAAATAGCTAAAAAAATCCCCCAATCACATCTCATGAAATTCATTGTGGAAAACACTCAGAATATTAATGCTAAATTTAGAAACCCATAACTCAAAGGGAAAATTTTTGAAGAAACAAAAAAAAATTCATATAAGTGGGAACCACAATTGGAATTGAACAAGACACATCAGCAGTCCCAGTAAAAGACTGAAAAGGTATCTCCTGAGTTCTGATTCTGAGAGGGGAGGGTGGAGAGAGGGCCAGGAGAAAGGAGAAAAAGGGACAGCATGGAGCATGGCGCAAGACCAACTTAGGGAAGGAAGGAAGACCAAAAGAAGGGAAAAAATTGAGATAGAAGGGGAGGAGGCAAAGGAGAGAAAGAAGAGGGAAGAAGAGAGAGCTTACTTTGGAAAGATTTCATATAGTATATTTAAAAATTATTTTTAATCTTGAAATGAGTACTTTTCCAAATGTAGAGAATTCAACATTCCATTTTTTCAAACTTTGTGATCCCAGCGTTTCTCCTTCGCTCCTTTAACCCCACTCTTCCCAAGACAGCAAGTGATCTAAGTGAAATAATTACAACTCTCATGTACTAAAGCACATTTCTCAGATTGTGGAAGACAAAAATCTAATTCTGGGGCAAAAAACCAGAACAAAGGAAAAAAATTAATTAGGAATCTGTGTGACCCCCTGACTCAGATGGGCTACTCTGGAGGCATCTCCAGATGCAAACAAAGCATGGATTCTATGCAAGGAGACGTCCCAGCACATAAAGGGAACAGCCCGGCATGGCATGAGGCCCCAGGCCAGAAAGAGGAGTCGGATTAAACAGGAAAAGATTTGGGTTCAGTGAATGGATAGAACCACTGACCAATGACCAGTAATGTCTCTTTCCTAGAACTCATGGGACTTCCTGAAACTTAGGCCTAAGGTCTGACCTTTTCTGCCCTACAATCCTCTGAGAATAAGAGTCATGTGATGTCCTGAAACTTGGGCCTAAAGTCCTAGAGCCTCTGAGAAACCTTCCCCTGGTCCCATTCAGTCTCTTTATTTCCTTCCTGCCTTTGAGGATCTTATATTTTATTGGGAGATTTGCAATATGTACATAGATAAGTGAATACAATCATTGATGGAAAGAGAATCTCTAAAAAGGGCAAGGGGAAGAGGAGAGAGAAATATCTATATCATGAAAATTGCATTTCTCTGGGATTAACGGTTCAAACCCCAGGTCAACCATCCTGGGTTATTGAAGATAGCTGGGGGACTTCCGGCCAAGATGGCGGCGTGGAGGCAGACAGCTGCTTGAGTTCTGCGGTTTCTCTCAGAACTTACTTCATGACAAGCCTCGGAGTTGATGCTTGACCGAGAAAGAAACCCACAAATAATCACCAACAGAAGACATCCTTGAAGTTCGCCAGAGGTCGTCTGTGTTTGCTCGGGGGAGGGTCAAACAGACTGGGCACAGACTGAGGGCAGGCAAGCCAGAGAGGGACAGGCAGCTCACACAACCCCAGTGTGGATACTCTATCTTGGCAGCAAGCCAGGAGAGTGAAGAGGGTGTAAACACCAGAGGTGAAGATTAAAACCCCCAGAAAGCTAGAGTCTCTTGGGACCCGGCCACCCCCAACCCCCACCTGGACTGACTCAGCGCATTCTCAGAGCCTCAGAGCCCAGACTCAGCACAGCCATGGATGTTCTGTTAGTGGCTCTCTGCTGCCCTCCCCCCCCCCAGTCTGTGGACAAAGCCCATTAATACCATCCAGCCCCATCCCCAACCAATTGTTGGGGACCAATTGTTTCTCTTGTCAATTTGTTTTCTTCGATTCCCGCTCTGACAAAATGAACAAAAAATTCAAAAGGGCTCCAACCATTGACAGCTGCTGTATGGAGAGAGAGCAGACTTCAAACACTGAGGAGACTAAAAGCTGATTGTCCCCAGAGGAATCCCCTAAGGGGGATATGAGCTGCTTCTCAATACAAAAGAATCTCATAGAGGACATCAAAAAGGCTCTCACAAGAGAGCTAGAAGAGAAATGGGAAGCTTGGCAAGAGAGCCTGGAGAAGTCATCCCAAGCATTTAAAGACAGAGTGCATAAAGAAATCAAATCATGGAGAAACAAAATTAGTGAATTGGAAAAGGTAAACAACTCCAAGGAAAACAGGATTAGTGAGCTGGAAAAGGTAAACAACTCCAAGGAAAACAGGACTAGTGAGCTAGAAAAAGAACACAGCTCTCTAAAAAATAAAATGGATAAAATGGGAAAAAAATTCCATAGAAGAAAAAAACTCAATTGGACAATTACAAAAAGATATAAAAAAGTGAGTGAAGAAAATACAGCATTGAAAATTAGACTTGAACAAGTAGAAATGAATGACTCAAGGAGAAACCAAGAAGTAGTCAAGCAAAACCAGAGAAATGAAACAATTGAAAAGAATGTCAAGTACCTTATTAGAAGAAAACAGACCTGGAAAACAGATCCAGGAGAGACACTTTGAGAATAATCGGACTCCCTGAAAAATGGGAGGAAAGAAAGAGCTTGGACACTATTTTCGAGGAAATTATCAAACAGAACTGCCCAGACGTTTTGCAAACAGAGGATAAAATAGACATTGAAAAAATTCATCGATCACCTACTGAAAGGGACCCTAAAGTCAAAAGGCCAAGAAATATAGTGGCCAAGTTCAAGGACCATCAGACGAAGGATAAAATACTGGAAGCTGCTAGAAAAAAGCAATTCAGATATGGAGGAGCCACAATAAGGATAACCCAGGATCTAGCAGCGTCCACATTAAAAGAACGAAGGGCCTGGAATATGATATTCCGAAAGGCTAAGGAACTTGGTATGCAGCCAAGAATAACTTACCCAGGGAAGAAGATGGACATTTAACAAAATAAATGAATTCCATCTATTCTTGATGAAATAAACCAGACCTACATAAAATGTTTGATCTTCGAATACAGAACTCAAGAGATTTCTAAAAAGGTAAAAAGAAATCTTGAGAACTATACTTCTGTTATAAAAATATGTAAAGAACATATGTATAATTTATCCTGGAAACTAGAGGTGGAAAGGAAATTATATCATAAAAAAGTGTCAAGTGATGGTACTACATACATCTCATGAAGAGGCAAAGGTAACTTATTATATCTGAGAGAAAGAAAGGAGGGAGATGAACATAATGTGTATCAATAGACATATTCGATTTATGGTGAAACTTCTTCCACATCATTGAAAAGTGAGAGGGAAGGAGTAAGCTAAGGGGAAGGGAATACAGAAATTGTGAGGAAAAGGGGTAAAATAAGGGAAGTAACTTTAAGGTGGGGAGAGATACTAAAAAGGGAGGGCTGTGAAAAGCAAAAGGTGTTCACAAGTTTAATACTGGGTAGAGGGGTAAGAGGGAAGGAAAGGAGAAAAGCATAAGCAGGGCTTAACAGGATGGCAAGCAAGATAGAATTAGTCATTCTAACCATAGATGTGAATGGGGTAAACTCCCTCATAAAGAGGTAGCAGTTAGCAGATGGGATCAACAGTCAGAATCCTACTATATGTTGTTTACAGGAAACACACCTGAAACAGGTTTATACATTCAAACTAAAAGTAAAAGAGTGGAGCAGAATCTATTATGCTTCAGGCAAAGCCAAAAAAGCAGGGGTAGCCATCCTCATCTCAGATCAAGCAAAAAAACAAATTGATCTAATTAAAAGAGATAAGGAAGGGCATTATATCCTACTAAAGGGTAGCATCAATAATGAAGCAGTATCAATATTAAACATATACCCACCAAGTGGTGCAGCATCTAAATTCTTAAAAGAGAAATTAAGAGAGCTGCAAGAAGAAATAGACAGCAAAACTATAAGAGTGGGAGATCTCAACCTTGCACTCTCAGAATTAGATAAATCAAACCACAAAATAAATAAGAAGTCAAAGAGGTAAATAGAATACTAGAAAAGTTTGATATGATAGATCTTTGGCGAAAGCTAAATGGAGACAGAAAGGAGTATACTTTCTTCTCAGCAGTTCATGGAACCTATACAAAAATTGACCATATACTAGGACATGAAAACCTTAAAATCAAATGCAGTAAGGCAGAAATGGTAAATGCATCCTTTTCAGACCACAATGCAATTAAAATTACATTTAATAAAAAGCCAGGTGAAAATAGACCAAAGAATAATTGGAAACTAAATAATCTTATACTAAAGAATGATTGGGTAAAACAGCAAATCATAGACATAATTAATAACTTCACCCAAGAAAATGACAATAATGAGACATCATACCAAAATGTGTGGGATACCACCAAAGCAGTAATAAGGAGAAGCTTTATATCTATACAAGCCTACTTGCATAAAATAGAGAAAAAGAGGGCCAACGAATTGGGCTTACAACTAAAATTGCTAGAAAAGGAACAAATTAAAAACCCCCAGACAAACACAAAACTTGAAATTCTAAAATTAAAAGGTGAGATTAAAGGTAAAAAAAAGAAATAAACTATTGATTAATAAAACTAAGAGTTGGTTCTAGGAAAAAACCAACAAAATAGACAAACCCTTAGTAAACCTGATTTAAAAAAGGAAAGAGAAAAAGCAAATTGTTAGTCTTGAAAATGAAAAGGGAGAACTCACCACTAAAGAAGAGGAAATTAGAACAATAGTTAGGAGCTACTTTGCTCAACTTTATGCCAATAAATTCAATAACTTAAATGAAATGGAAGAATACCTTCAAAAATATAGCTTGCCCAGATTAACAGAGGAAGAACTAAGTAGTCTAAATAGTCCCATCTCAGAAAAAGAAATAGAACAAGCTATTAACCAACTCCCTAAGAAAAAATCCCCAGGACCAGAAGGATTTACTTGTGAATTCTACCAAACATTTAAAGAACAACTAACTCCAATGCTATATTAACTCTTTGAAAAAATGGGGATTGAAGGAGTCCTACCAAATTCCTTTTATGACACAGACATGATACGATTCGATCTACCTAACTGAGAAAGAAAACTATAGACCAATTCCTTAGTGAATAGTGATGCTAAAATCTTAAATAAGATATTAGCAAAAAGACTTCAGAAAATCATCCCCAGGATGAGCCGAGAAAGAGATTCAAGAAATTAGAGTAGGAAATCAAACTATCACTCTTTGCAGATGACATGATGGTATACTTAGAGAACCCCAAAGACTCTGCTAAAAAGCTATTAGAAATAATTCAGAATTTTGGCAAAGTGGCAGGATACAAAATAAATCCACATAAATCCTCAGCATTTTTATATATCACCAACAAAATGCAACAGCAAGAGATACAAAGAGAAATTCCATTCCAAACAAAGGTTGAGAGTATAAAGTATTTGGGAATCCATCTACCAAAGAATAGTCAGGAATTATATGAGAAAAATTACAAAACACTTGCCACAAAAATAAAGTCAGATTTAAATCATTGGAAAGACATTCAGTGCTCTTGGATAGGCCGAGCGAATATAATAAAGATGACAATACTCCCCAAACCAATCTATTGATTTAGTGCTATACCAATCAGACTCCCAAGAAACTATTTTAATGACCTAGAAAAAATAACAAAATTCATATGGAAGAATAAAAGGTCGAGAATTGCAAGGGGACTAATGAAAAAAAAGTCAGAGGAAGGTGGTCTAAGTGTACCTGATCGAAAGCTATATTATATAGCAGCAGTCACCAAAACCATTTGGTATTGGCTAAGAAATAGACCGGTAGATCAGTGGAACAGATTAGATACAAAGAACAAAAAAGGGTACATCTATAGCAATCTAATCTTTGACAAACCCAAAGATGCCAACATTAGGGATAAAAATTCATTATTTGGGAAAAACTGTTGGGAACACTGGAAATTAGTATGGCAGAAATTAGATATGGATCCACACTTAACACCATATACCCAGATGAGATCAAAATGGGTCCATGATTTAGGCATAAAGAATGAGATCCTAAATAGATTAGAGAAACAGAAAATAGTCTACCTCTCAGACCTGTGGAGGAGGAAGGAATTTATGACCAGAGGAGAACTAGAGATCATTATTAATCACAAAATAGAAGATTTTGATTACATCAAACTAAAAAGTTTCTGTACAAACAATACTAATGCAAACAAGATTAGAAGGGAAGTAACAAATTGGGAAAATATTGTTAAAGGTAAAGGTTCTGACAAAGGTCTCATTTCCAAAATATATAGAGAACTGATCCTAATTCATAAGAAATCAAACCATTCTCCAATTGATAAATGGTCAAGGGATATGAACAGACAATTCTCAGATGATGAAATTGAAACTCTATCCACTCATATGAAAGAGTGTTCCAAATCACTACTGATCAGAGAAATGCAAATTAAGACAACTCTGAGATACCACTACACACCTGTCAGATTGGCTAAGATGACAGGAACAAACAATGATGACTGTTGGAGGGGCTGTGGGAAAACTGGAACACTGATGCATTGTTGGTGGAGTTGTGAAAGAATCCAGCCATTCTGGAGAGCAATTTGGAACTAGGCCCAAAAAGTTATCAAACTGTTCATCCCCTTTGACCCAGCATTGCTGTTATTGGGCTTGCTTATATCCCAAAGAAATACTAAAGAGCGGAAAGGGACCTGTATGTGCCAAAATGTTTGTGGCAGCTCTTTTTGTTGTAGCTAGAAACTGGAAGTTGAATGGATGTCCACCAATTGGAGAATGGTTGGGTAAATTATGGTATATGAAGGTTATGGAATATTATTGCTCTGTAGGAAATGACCAGCAGGAGGAATACAGAGAGGCTTGGAGAGACTTACATCAACTGAGTGAAATGAATAGAACCAGAAGATCACTGCACACTTCAATGCTGTATGAAGATGTATTCTGATGGAAGTGGATATCTTCAACATAAAGAAGATCCAACTCACTTCCAGTTGATCAATGATGGACAGAAATAACTATACCCAGACAAGGAACACTGGGAAGTGAATGTAAATTGTTAGCACTACTGTCTATCTACCCAGGTTACTTATACCTTTGGAATGTGATACTTAATGTGCAACAAGAAAATGGTATTTACACACATATATTGTATCTAGGTTATATTGTAACACATGTAAAATGTACGGGATTGCCTGTCATCGGGGGGAGGGAATGGAGGGACGGGGGGGATAATTTGGAAAAAATGAATACAAGGGATAATGTTATTAAAAAAATTGCTCATGCATCTATACTGTGGAAAAAAATTCTAAATAAAAAAAAAAAGAGTGATCTTCAGTTGGTGAAAGAAGCCATCTTTGTCTCAATTTTTACCTAATCCTAATGACACACTTTTTTCCAAGTCAAGAGGCAAAAAGCTCTATTATGTTGCCAAAAGGTGGGCAAAGTTAGAGCAAAACTCAAGCTCAATTCCTAATGAATCAGCTGGGGGATTTGCATTCTGGTTAAAAACTGTCTGTGGGGTCACAATAGCTCTAACAATGTAAGGAACTCAACAAGAGACCATTGCAACAAAGGCCCACTGAAAGAGAAAACAATCCTGTCAATGCCCCACTCCAGGTCAAACTGCCTCAGGAAAACAAAGCTTTCCTCCAAGGCCATCTCCAATCCTCTTGATCTACATTTGGGCAATGGACCCAGAAGGATCCAGAGGAAATAGTGAGGCTGGTGACCTTGGATGGCTCTCCCTTACTTAAATGCAATTCACTTGCTTGTCAAGGTCATAGGCAAGTTATTCAAGTGCAATGGAGATGCTTCTCAAAAGGTGAGAGCACTGGCCTACATGGGTCAATGTAATGAAGGCCCTTCCCACTCTAAGTTTCCAAGATTTTGTAGAGTAGCAAGGATGCTTTGCATATGTGTAAGATACTTGATGGATTGTATTTGTTTTTGAAACCCTGGTGAGAATCTCTACCTTGAAATGAAGATCCTAGACACACCTCACTTTTGATTTTAAAGGATTTATACATCTACCCTCTGATTATCTCTTCCCACCAGTCTTGCATAGGATCCTCTTTATTATCCACAGTTTCTAGCTGAGCAGACGATGTTGTAGAAATTGTGTTGCTTTTTGGATCTTTCCCCAGGCTTTCATAGTTAGAATCAGAACTAAGATCTCAAGTCAGGTCTTCTGATTCTTAGACATCAACCTGAATAACTCTAATGATGTGCTTTAAATAAGCATATTAATAAAAGAAAATAACTATCATTTACATTTTCATAAAACTTTAAAGTTTACAGAATGCTTTTCTCAGAATGGTTCATAAATGCAAGTGTTGTTATCCATTCCCATCCCATAGGTGAAGACACTTAGGTGTAAGGGGCCTTTAAATGGGCTGCACCACAGCGCATCATTGAGGCCCGAAAGTAATTTCTGTGGATATTAGGACTGCCCTTGGGCGGGATCCTGGCCATATTGAGATAGCTTCTTAATGGGTGACTCTCTCGCTGATTGGCTGTGTGTGTGACCTCACAGGCCCTATGTAAGCCCACTGCAGGCAGCAATCGCTCTCTTTAACCTGGCGTTCTTCCCCTTGGCTTCCTAGCCTGGGTGGCCAAGCCAAGATGGGTAGCCAAAAGAGGTAAGGGTTTTGGTAGTGAACACGTGGGTCTTCTGACCAGGTGTTCACTCGGGAACCAACAAGTCAGGGCATCAGTTAGGGCATTATGTGAGTAGGTATAATAAAGGCTTTTAAGATTACACGTGGTTGTTCTTGAGTGCGCTACCGGTTATTAAACTATAGATTCAAGAGATTGTGGCCAGAGACCTTAGAAGGCCTCAGAGGAGGCGAGCCGGGTAGAGTTCACACTGCAAAGGACAGTGGTCAAAGGTACTCTGGTGGGTCTAGGACGGACTAGTAATTGTAACTGCCAGGAGAGCACGTTACACTTAGGTTCCTTGAAACACAAGGAACATGGCATATTAATGGAACACCGGGACATTTTTATTGTCAAACATCAAGGGTAGCAAGGGAAGACTTATAACAACATACTATATGCTTCAGTGTCAAATGACTATATAGAGGGTACAGGGATTTTGGGTATTGGGAGAGAAAATTGCCCACTTGATCAAGCCCTTTTCCACCTTATTTTCAAGCTGATTTGCAGCACTGCTAGGGGAATGATAGAGGCTGAAAGGAACCCTTTCACAACAAATCTACAAGTGCCTTGACAAACTGGCTGAGTTGGATTCACAGGATGATTTCGAAAGAGACAGACTAGACTTTCTACCTAGGGTGTAAGAGTTGAATGGAAGTTTGAGAGTCAGCAGGGTGATGTCAGAGAGGCCAGGAGAGACTTACATGAACTGGTGCTAAGTGAAATGAGCAGAACCAGAAGATGATAGGACACGGCAGCAACAAGATTGTACGATGATCAATTCTGATGGACATGGGTGGCTTTTTTCAACAATGAGGTGATTCAGGCCTGAGCCAATGATCTGTGATGATGAGAGTCATCTGCACCCAGAGACAGGACTGTGGGAACTAAGTGTGGACCACAACATAGCATTTTAACACTTTTGGTTAGGATTTGCTTGTATTTTATTTTCTATCCCATTTAAAAAATTTTTTTTATTTCATTTGTCTTTTGCATTAAGATCATTGTATAAATGTGAATGCCTATATTGGAATGAACATGTGTTTAACCATGTTTAGCATATATTGGATTGCACACCATGTAGGTAAGGGAGTGAGGAGAAGTTGGGAATAATTGGACATGGTTTTTCAAGGGTCCATGTTGAAAAACTTTTCCTTGCATATGTTTTAAAAATAAAAAAAATCAATAAAAAGTAAATAGGGGTTTGCCCAAAAGATTTGAATGGAGGTCAAGAGTCTTAGGAAAGATAGAGATGAGAAAAAGGAGGAAGATGTCAATTTTGCTACCTTATCAGTAATGAAAGACAAATTATCTATAATGGACTTGAACCAGAAAAAGACATGAAAGCTTTTTTTTTTTTAAATTTACAAAAAGGTTTACAAAGAAGCATATCCAATTCCCTTTACCCATGAATGACAGATGCAAATACATTTTTTCTTTATTAATGGACAGTCAGATAAAGACAAGAAATTTAAATGTTTAGTGTACAGAAATATTTTTAATCTTTGGTAAAATACACTCTAGGGCAGGGGACCTCAAAGTACGGCCCACTGGCCAGATGCAGTGGGCTGAGGACCTTTATGCAGCCCTCTGGATTTTTGGCAAATGGGCTGAGAGGCTGAACCAGAGTGTGAGGTTTTGTTTTTACTACAGTCCGGCCCTCCAACAGTCTGAGGGTCAGTGAACTGGGCCCCTATTTAAAAAGTTTGAGGACCACTGCTCTTAGGTGGAAGATGACAAAATGATTTAATGAGAATCTGTGGGAAACCCAATTCAGGCAAAGTGGCTTTGGTTGAGTAAACAACATAACCAAGCATCCTGTGGGCACGGGTAAACAACGTAACCAAGCATCCTGTGGGTAATGGATAGAACAGAAAAAATGGTTCCATTTGATGTCATCACTACCTCACAATCTATGACTGGGATAAAAGGCCAGGAGTCTCAGCAACCGTGCTCTGTGCGGGAGAGACAGTGAGAGAGAAAGAGCGAGCGAGAGTGAGAGCGAGAGCAAGAGCGAGAGAGCGCCAGAGCCAGAGACAGGGAGAGAAAGCGATAGAGGTGGGAGGAGAGGAGAGGAGAGGAGAGGAGTGTAGAAAAGAGCAGAGGAGAGGAGAGGAGAGGAGAAGAGAGGAGAGGAGAAGAGAGGAGAGGAGAGGAGAGGAGAAGAGAGGAGAGGAGAGGAGAGGAGAGGAGAGGAGAGGAGATCAGAGGAGAGGAGAGGAGAGGAGAGGAGAGGAGAGGAGAGGAGATCAGAGGAGAGGAGAGGAGAGGAGAGGAGAGGAGAGGAGAGGAGAGGAGAGGAGGGAGAGGGGAGGGGAGGGGAGGGGAGGGATAGGGTGGGGGGAGGATTGGAGAATTTGAGGGGAGGGGATTTTAAGAGAGGATTAAAGAGGGAGGGGGGAAGGGAGAGGGGTAGTAGATATAAAGATATAGAGATAGAGAAGTTATATAAAGAACATAGAGAAGATAGAGATAGCTATAGAAATTTAGAGATAGATATAGAGAAGATAGAGATAGATACATAGAAGATAGAGATAGCTATAGAAAGTTAGAGATAGATATAGAGAAGATAGATATAGATATAGGGAAAAGATAGTGATAGCTATAGAAAATATAGTGATAGAGAATTTTTTTTTACTTTGTTTTTTTCTTTTAGTGATAGAGAATTTAGAGAGAGATAGTGATAGTGATAGTGATAGTGACAGATAGTGATAGTGATAGATAGTGATAGTGATAGTGATAGTGATAGTGATAGTGATAGATAGTGCTAGTGATAGACAGTGATAGTGATAGTGATAGTGATAGTGATAGTGATAGTGATAGTGATAGTGATAGCTAGAGTGATAGAGATAGAGAAGATAGAGATAGATATAGAGAAGATAGAAATAGATCTATAGAGAGAAGATAGAGATAGAGAAAAAAGATTGAGATAGTAAGGGAGGGAGTGAGTGTGAGGCGGAGACAGAGACAGAGAGAGTTAGAGAGGGCAAGGTAGGAGTGTGTGTGTGTTCCTGTTTGTGTTTGTGTTTTGTGTTTGTTTGTGTTTGTGTTTTGTGTGTGTTCGTGTTTGTGTTTTGTGTGTGTTCGTTGCCCAACCTGATATTTTACCAGCTAAGGGGGCTGTCTTGTTTTTCTTATCTCCGAGGAGCTCTTACAGGTAAGAGGCTCTATGATGCAGACTATTCTGGGGATGGGGAAAGCTGAATATGTGTAGGAAGAGGAATGAGGAAGTTTGTATTTTGGGGGGAGGTGTGTAATTTTGTGGGAAGATACTGTTCTAGAGATCAGTGTGAGAGACCTTCCTTGTGTCAGCAATAGGAAATGGACAAGAAGCTTGTTCCTCTGTCCTCAAGGTCCTCAATACAAGGGAGATCTGTAGCCTCCTAGGAGATAACTCAAATTATCTGAGACTCACCTACAAAGGAAATGGCATTTTGTTGTTGTCCTGAAGAGGCTCCTCTGTTCTTGAGTACAAGAAAGACATGGACCTAGGAGTCAGGATGACTTGAGTTTCAAATTCAGTCTCAGACAGGGTTGAGAGTCCCTGAGGCAAACCGTTTGCCCTTTTTGCCTCCATTTCCTCACAGGGTTGATCTAAGGATCAAATGAGATGGTAAACTGGCAAAGGCTGTCCAGTAAAAAAGACAGAAGAGAGGTATTTCCTCTCTCACTCTGCCCCTGATGTGACCCCGAGACTGCCTCCAGGTCCTCTTTCCATCCTTTGGGGGATCAAGCTTAAGCCTGAAACACTGGGGGATTCCCTTAGCCAGAGAGGAGGTGGGACAGAGCAGTATCAAAGTTCTTCAACTTTTTCTGACAAGCTACTGGAGCCTCCTCCATCTTTCTCCAAAGCATATTTTAAAGTCACAAAACAAATTCTTTGGAATCTCAAAATGTATATCTATCCCATTTTTTTTTTTTTAATTGGAGAGGGTGGACCCGGTTGTTCATTGTACTGTAGGTATCCAATGTAAGTATGGAAAATCCCTTTCTCCCTGTACTCGGGTAGACAATCTTTCATTACTTCTTAGTGACCTGCAGTGCTTCAAGGCACTGAAAGTGTTAAGAAAGGTGGAAGCAGGGTATAAGTGTAGTTTAGGACTTTCCAGCCTCTATTTCTGCCCTGTCTGATCCACATTGTGGCCCTTAGGGCTTGTGGATTTGAGAACGGAAATAGGAGAGAACTCTTCTGGGCAAGAACAAACAGGGATAAGAGCCAGTGGACTGTAAGCCTGACAGGCACATGGGATGATGTGAAATCACAAAATATTGTAATTATTCTCAGAAATTGTGTGCTTTGAGCACCTGATAGAAGGTACCCATCCACCACAGCAAACAGATGAACTTGATAGATTCTTCTTTATACTGACAGACACTCTGCCTACAAGGTTTCAACTTTTATTTGTATTGTGATACAATGGAGTTTCTCACTTGCTGCCTTTGGATTTCTTTTAATGAGGAGGAGACCCAAAAGAAGGGATGGAGAAAGGAAGAAACAAGGATGGGACCGTAGGAATGGATCCTTTTTATCAACTGTGTTGAGTCTGGCTCTGCAGTTAAAACCTAAGAAGACAATGAAAGGCAACAGCGGGGCTGTGCCCAATGAGCTCTTAGAACCTTCTTGGACGGCTTGCTGCTCCTTTAGCTGGGAAGATGGGGTAGTTATTGGAAGCAAAGCTGAGTATTTATTGATTGACAATTTTTTTCCCCCTCAGGGAATCTTTGCCCTTCAAGATGGTGAAAAAAAAGGGAGCACTTCCCCATGGTGAGAATCAATTAACAAACATATAGTAATACTTCTTCTTCTATCAGTCACTGTATTAAATGAGGAAGATACTCCAAACATTAATTGAAAGAGGGAGGATCAAAAGTACATCAACTAGAATATGCCTGATAGAGAGTATAGAAAAAGAACGTCCGAAGGCATATCCGGAAGGGAACAATGAGGCTATCAGAAGAGCTTAGGAGACAGGTGGACAGGATGACCAGCTTGTTGGTTATGGGAGTGAAGAAAAGAAAACATATGCGGGAAAATGTTGTTGAGTAAGGAATGAAAAGATGCCTCAGTCAATAGATGCTATGTGGGCTAAGCAAAGGGAAGAGTGGTGGATGACACCTGGGTGACAGAAAAGGCAATTTCAGAAGAGGGCAGAGGGTGTGGGACAAAGAACAGATCCTGTTTTGGACACGTTGAGGTTCTGGTGCAATTGGGCATGCGGGTCAAAATGTCCAACAGATAGTACATGTGAGTTGGAGAAGAAAGTTCAAGATAGAGACTGCAGCAGGATCAGCATACTTGGTAGTGTTTTCAGCTTTACCTGTTTCCATTGCTTCAGAGGAGGATGATATTTGTAACTCGTTAGGACTTTGCCAGGATTCTGGCAATTAGAAGGAGTAAATATCGCCAGAGAATAAGAGGTGGGAAGTGAAGAGGAAAGGATAATACCTTTTCTTTAAAAAGGAGTGAGATGGGAACTACTAGGAAAAGGGAAAGGAAGAGGGCGAATAGGGCAAATTAACTTCCATATGAAAAAGAGTCAAGTAAAAGCTTTTCCAGTGGAGGGGAAGAGGGGGATAAGAGGTTGGTTGAGTGAACCTGTTCTCACCAGTATTGCTCCAAATAGGAAACACCATACATACTGAATAAGGATATGCAACTCTAATCTTAGCCTGCAGGAAAATAGGAGGTTAATACAAAATGGGAAGTGAGGGGTGATAAAAGAACAGGCCATTTGGGAGGAGTCAGTGATCAGTAGCAAAACACTTTTGAGGAGATACAGAGTGAAAGAGAATAAATGGGAGGGGGAATACAATTAGCCATAGTCAATGTAAAAACAATTTTTAAAACAAGTTTCTGATGGAATATCATTGTTCACTGGAAAATGATGAGCAGAATGTTCATAGGGGGAAAATACCCTGCAAAGTCCTCCATGAACACAGTGAAACATGCCATATATAAAATGATAGCAACATTTTGCAGTGATCAGTATAAAATGCTTTTGTTATTCTCAGTAACACAATCATACATAACTACTCTGAAGGAGTTATAGTAAAAAAGAAAAATCTTAACCATTCACAGAAAAGGAATGATTATATCTGAATACAGATTGAAGCATTCTTTATTTACCTGTTATCTCTCTATTTTTCACTTCATTTTCCTTAAGGCTTTTTATTTTTTTTCACTAAGATGGGAGATCTATGTTTTTTTCTCAAATTTTATGGAAATCTTTTACAAAATTTTAAATGTACTTTGTTAATTGTGGGTGAGAATCAAGGAAAGAACCTGGACAGCAAACATTTTTAAAAACAAATAAGAATATTTTGAATGGAAATTGGGCAAAATATTAAATAAATTTAATAAAAAGAAAAAAATGCATTCACTTTTGAACTTTGGGACTTACAAGAGTAATTAATTTTACACTTCAATTAGTAAAACTAGACTGAAAGGGAATGTGAGAAACAGTGCAGAGAATTTAAAAGCCAAGAGGGAAGAATAAGTAGAGGCCACAGTCAATAAACATTCCTTATCTACTGTGCACTAAGCTCCATAGTAAGCACTGGGTATATATAAAGAAAGGCTCAAAGTGGGTCCTGGCCTGGAGGAACTTCCAGTCTAAGGAGGTGTTCAAATAATGGGGTTGCCACAAAAATTGGAAGTAAGGAAATTGTCTCTTGGGCTTCCTCCAAGTATGCCATGAAGAAGAGCATGTTGCTAAGGGTCCAGTTGCCCTCCAAAGACCAGGAATCACCCTTGGGAGATCATAATCCCTGTGCTGCTGCAATCTTTCCCACTCACAATCTCTTTCCTGATTCCTTCCCCTTTGCTCATATGGTCCCTCCTTCATTCACAGACTTGAGCCAGGACGAGAAAAAGAGCATACTCAAGAGGGCAAAATCGCTGTTATTCCGAGGTCCCCCTCACCGCAGTGCACCCTCATCCCAAAAAAATGGGCAAGAGCCGGACCTAGAGGGCCAGGACGACAGTATTCCTGCCACATCAAAAATGGAGGGAAAGGACATTGTGGCCACAACCTCGTTTAGTTCGAGGTTCACCTTTCCTCCTATACCCACCCCTCCTGGTTCTCCCAAGAGGCTTCCAAAAGCCACCCGGGCCTGTCCTGGCCAAGCAGCAGGTGCAATTCCAAAGAGGAAATCCAAAGTGTATTCCATGCTGGCTACAGAATGTGAGAACACATCTTCTGAAACTGAGCCCGAACTCTCCTCAGAAGATGATGCTCCACAGCAAGAAGAGAACTCAGTGTGGGCCACCAAAGTCCTCGGTGCTCCTTGGAATAGAATAGGCAAAGAATGCCCGGAGCTTCCCACTGAATCCAAGAACTCTCCTGGAGCTCTCTCCCAATCTTCCTTCCAGTGGGCACAGGGAGATGGGCCTCTTCCCCAAGAAGACAGCACGGCCTGTCTCATCCAAGGAGTGAGTGTACTTCTTTGGAAGAGGACCAATAAAGTAGGCCTGGCTCCTCCCACTGAGTCTGAGACAACCCCCAGAGATCTCTGCAAACTGTCCTTCAGTTGCGGGCAGGGAAAAAGCCCTCCACCTCGACAAGTCAGCCCAGCCGGTACTTTGAAAGAAGTTAGAGCTCCTCGGAGGGGGGACAACAAAATAAGCCCGGCACGTCCTAAGGACCCCATGGTATCCTCCAGCGTTCTCTTGGAACCCTCCTTCAACTGGGCGCAGGGAGAAGGTCACTCATCTCAGGAAACCAGCCCAGTCTGGGGCATCCAAGGAGTTAGTATTCTTAAGAAGTGCAAGATAGGACCTCTTTCGCTTGCCACGGAGTCAAAGACAGCCCCCAGAGCTCCCTCGGAAGCCTCCTGCAGTTGGGCCCAAGGACAATGTCAGCCACCCCAAGAAGCTGGCCCAGCATTTATTTCCAGACCCTGTCGTCTATGGAGAAAGATGAGTAAAAAATCCTCGGCTCAGCCCACTGAGTCAAAGACAGCTCCCAGACTTCCCCCGGAACCCTCCTGCAGTTGGGCCCAAGGACAATGTCAGCCACCCCAAGAAGCTGGCCCGGCATTTATTTCCAGACCCTGTCGTCTATGGAGAAAGATGAGTAAAGCAACCTCGGCTCTGCCCACTGAGCCAAAGACAGCTCCCAGACTTCCCCCGGAACCCTCCTGCAGTTGGGCCCAAGGACAATGTCAGCCACCCAAAGAAGCTGGCCCAGCATTTATTTCCAGACCCTGTCGTCTATGGAGAAAGATGAGTAAAGCTTCCTCGGCTCTGCCAACTGACTCAAAGACAGCCCCCAGACTTCCCTTGGAAGCCTCCTGCAGTTGGGCCCAGGGACAATGTCATCCAGCACCCCAAGAACCCTGCCCAGCATCCACTTCCAAAGCCCAAAGTCTTTGCAAGAAGGCTGGCAAATTAACCTTGACCTCCCAAGCAAACCCTTCTCCAACTACAGAGCCCAAGCATTCTAGGGAGCACAAAAGTCAATTTTGGTCCTTTTTAAAATATTTCCGCCCTGCCAGAAACTAGGAAGGTCTTCTGAGCTCTCCCGATTTCCCGCCACAAATGGAACAAATTTGGAACTTAGGGACATTAAAATCAAAGACAGCATCACAGGGAATCCTTCATACACAACTCAAAAGACTGTGAACAAAATCATCAGGTTAGGGATGAAGCTCTCTAATGTGGCAACACTTCAGACAAAATCCACAGAAATAACAAATGGGACAAGCTCCAACCTCAACAGGAACCACAGACATTTTCATCTCCTAGACTCTCTTTTCAACTTGGGTCTGAGTCCTGGAGGCCTAAGTGAAGCTGGGCTGCCTAAGATGGCAGCCAGGTCCAGCTGTGCCACTGAGAACCTGAGAAGGTGGCCCTGGTGAGGATCCAGCTCCTGGCGGGTGCGGAGACAATGGATCTGGGATGCTGCTGGTAGTTGCAGGCGAGGGGAGCTCTTGCTTTGGGGCTGCTGGTCAGAATCTCGGGAGTTCCTGGGCAGAGGGCAACACTGAAGGGAAGCTTTAGGAACATTCTCACCACACATCAATTAAAGGAGCTTAGAGCTCATTCCTCCTTTTAAAACGCGCACCTGCAAAGAACCATCCCACCACTGAAATATATGATGGGAAAGGGGAAGACAAGGCATCATCTTCAGAAGAGGACATTTAAGGAAAAGAAAAGCTTTTACCCCAAAGACTAATGTGCAATTCCTGCACAACCAAAGAAACTATGTAGAACAATGTAACCTAAAATATTCCTTCCAAGAAAAACTAAAAGCATATTAAAAAAAAAAAAAAAAAAAAGGAAACCAACTTGCAAAGGAGGAAAGGAATCTCAAGATGGAAATAAATCTTTGAAAAATAAAGATTAGCAAACCATAGAAGGGAAGAATAACCAAGACATTTCAGTAGAGATTGTAAATATTGAAAACAAATTGAACAATGTGAAATATAACTTAAAAAGACAGATCTGGAGGATAGATTAGCAACAGAAAATTGATAAAAATGGACTACCTGAACATTTGGACCAAAAAGAGAACCTTAACACAGTAATGAAAGAGATAATTTGGCAATATTGTCCTGGAATGATAGGGCATGAGGAGAAAATGTCCAAATAGCTAAAAAAATCCCCCAATCACATCTCATGAAATTCATTGTGGAAAACACTCAGAATATTAATGCTAAATTTAGAAACCCATAACTCAAAGGGAAAATTTTTGAAGAAACAAAAAAAAATTCATATAAGTGGGAACCACAATTGGAATTGAACAAGACACATCAGCAGTCCCAGTAAAAGACTGAAAAGGTATCTCCTGAGTTCTGATTCTGAGAGGGGAGGGTGGAGAGAGGGCCAGGAGAAAGGAGAAAAAGGGACAGCATGGAGCATGGCGCAAGACCAACTTAGGGAAGGAAGGAAGACCAAAAGAAGGGAAAAAATTGAGATAGAAGGGGAGGAGGCAAAGGAGAGAAAGAAGAGGGAAGAAGAGAGAGCTTACTTTGGAAAGATTTCATATAGTATATTTAAAAATTATTTTTAATCTTGAAATGAGTACTTTTCCAAATGTAGAGAATTCAACATTCCATTTTTTCAAACTTTGTGATCCCAGCGTTTCTCCTTCGCTCCTTTAACCCCACTCTTCCCAAGACAGCAAGTGATCTAAGTGAAATAATTACAACTCTCATGTACTAAAGCACATTTCTCAGATTGTGGAAGACAAAAATCTAATTCTGGGGCAAAAAACCAGAACAAAGGAAAAAAATTAATTAGGAATCTGTGTGACCCCCTGACTCAGATGGGCTACTCTGGAGGCATCTCCAGATGCAAACAAAGCATGGATTCTATGCAAGGAGACGTCCCAGCACATAAAGGGAACAGCCCGGCATGGCATGAGGCCCCAGGCCAGAAAGAGGAGTCGGATTAAACAGGAAAAGATTTGGGTTCAGTGAATGGATAGAACCACTGACCAATGACCAGTAATGTCTCTTTCCTAGAACTCATGGAACTTCCTGAAACTTAGGCCTAAGGTCTGACCTTTTCTGCCCTACAATCCTCTGAGAATAAGAGTCATGTGATGTCCTGAAACTTGGGCCTAAAGTCCTAGAGCCTCTGAGAAACCTTCCCCTGGTCCCATTCAGTCTCTTTATTTCCTTCCTGCCTTTGAGGATCTTATATTTTATTGGGAGATTTGCAATATGTACATAGATAAGTGAATACAATCATTGATGGAAAGAGAATCTCTAAAAAGGGCAAGGGGAAGAGGAGAGAGAAATATCTATATCATGAAAATTGCATTTCTCTGGGATTAACGGTTCAAACCCCAGGTCAACCATCCTGGGTTATTGAAGATAGCTGGGGGACTTCCGGCCAAGATGGCGGCGTGGAGGCAGACAGCTGCTTGAGTTCTGCGGTTTCTCTCAGAACTTACTTCATGACAAGCCTCGGAGTTGATGCTTGACCGAGAAAGAAACCCACAAATAATCACCAACAGAAGACATCCTTGAAGTTCGCCAGAGGTCGTCTGTGTTTGCTCGGGGGAGGGTCAAACAGACTGGGCACAGACTGAGGGCAGGCAAGCCAGAGAGGGACAGGCAGCTCACACAACCCCAGTGTGGATACTCTATCTTGGCAGCAAGCCAGGAGAGTGAAGAGGGTGTAAACACCAGAGGTGAAGATTAAAACCCCCAGAAAGCTAGAGTCTCTTGGGACCCGGCCACCCCCAACCCCCACCTGGACTGACTCAGCGCATTCTCAGAGCCTCAGAGCCCAGACTCAGCACAGCCATGGATGTTCTGTTAGTGGCTCTCTGCTGCCCTCCCCCCCCCCAGTCTGTGGACAAAGCCCATTAATACCATCCAGCCCCATCCCCAACCAATTGTTGGGGACCAATTGTTTCTCTTGTCAATTTGTTTTCTTCGATTCCCGCTCTGACAAAATGAACAAAAAATTCAAAAGGGCTCCAACCATTGACAGCTGCTGTATGGAGAGAGAGCAGACTTCAAACACTGAGGAGACTAAAAGCTGATTGTCCCCAGAGGAATCCCCTAAGGGGGATATGAGCTGCTTCTCAATACAAAAGAATCTCATAGAGGACATCAAAAAGGCTCTCACAAGAGAGCTAGAAGAGAAATGGGAAGCTTGGCAAGAGAGCCTGGAGAAGTCATCCCAAGCATTTAAAGACAGAGTGCATAAAGAAATCAAATCATGGAGAAACAAAATTAGTGAATTGGAAAAGGTAAACAACTCCAAGGAAAACAGGATTAGTGAGCTGGAAAAGGTAAACAACTCCAAGGAAAACAGGACTAGTGAGCTAGAAAAAGAACACAGCTCTCTAAAAAATAAAATGGATAAAATGGGAAAAAAATTCCATAGAAGAAAAAAACTCAATTGGACAATTACAAAAAGATATAAAAAAGTGAGTGAAGAAAATACAGCATTGAAAATTAGACTTGAACAAGTAGAAATGAATGACTCAAGGAGAAACCAAGAAGTAGTCAAGCAAAACCAGAGAAATGAAACAATTGAAAAGAATGTCAAGTACCTTATTAGAAGAAAACAGACCTGGAAAACAGATCCAGGAGAGACACTTTGAGAATAATCGGACTCCCTGAAAAATGGGAGGAAAGAAAGAGCTTGGACACTATTTTCGAGGAAATTATCAAACAGAACTGCCCAGACGTTTTGCAAACAGAGGATAAAATAGACATTGAAAAAATTCATCGATCACCTACTGAAAGGGACCCTAAAGTCAAAAGGCCAAGAAATATAGTGGCCAAGTTCAAGGACCATCAGACAAAGGATAAAATACTGGAAGCTGCTAGAAAAAAGCAATTCAGATATGGAGGAGCCACAATAAGGATAACCCAGGATCTAGCAGCGTCCACATTAAAAGAACGAAGGGCCTGGAATATGATATTCCGAAAGGCTAAGGAACTTGGTATGCAGCCAAGAATAACTTACCCAGGGAAGAAGATGGACATTTAACAAAATAAATGAATTCCATCTATTCTTGATGAAATAAACCAGACCTACATAAAATGTTTGATCTTCGAATACAGAACTCAAGAGATTTCTAAAAAGGTAAAAAGAAATCTTGAGAACTATACTTCTGTTATAAAAATATGTAAAGAACATATGTATAATTTATCCTGGAAACTAGAGGTGGAAAGGAAATTATATCATAAAAAAGTGTCAAGTGATGGTACTACATACATCTCATGAAGAGGCAAAGGTAACTTATTATATCTGAGAGAAAGAAAGGAGGGAGATGAACATAATGTGTATCAATAGACATATTCGATTTATGGTGAAACTTCTTCCACATCATTGAAAAGTGAGAGGGAAGGAGTAAGCTAAGGGGAAGGGAATACAGAAATTGTGAGGAAAAGGGGTAAAATAAGGGAAGTAACTTTAAGGTGGGGAGAGATACTAAAAAGGGAGGGCTGTGAAAAGCAAAAGGTGTTCACAAGTTTAATACTGGGTAGAGGGGTAAGAGGGAAGGAAAGGAGAAAAGCATAAGCAGGGCTTAACAGGATGGCAAGCAAGATAGAATTAGTCATTCTAACCATAGATGTGAATGGGGTAAACTCCCTCATAAAGAGGTAGCAGTTAGCAGATGGGATCAACAGTCAGAATCCTACTATATGTTGTTTACAGGAAACACACCTGAAACATGTTTATACATTCAAACTAAAAGTAAAAGAGTGGAGCAGAATCTATTATGCTTCAGGCAAAGCCAAAAAAGCAGGGGTAGCCATCCTCATCTCAGATCAAGCAAAAAAACAAATTGATCTAATTAAAAGAGATAAGGAAGGGCATTATATCCTACTAAAGGGTAGCATCAATAATGAAGCAGTATCAATATTAAACATATACCCACCAAGTGGTGCAGCATCTAAATTCTTAAAAGAGAAATTAAGAGAGCTGCAAGAAGAAATAGACAGCAAAACTATAAGAGTGGGAGATCTCAACCTTGCACTCTCAGAATTAGATAAATCAAACCACAAAATAAATAAGAAGTCAAAGAGGTAAATAGAATACTAGAAAAGTTTGATATGATAGATCTTTGGCGAAAGCTAAATGGAGACAGAAAGGAGTATACTTTCTTCTCAGCAGTTCATGGAACCTATACAAAAATTGACCATATACTAGGACATGAAAACCTTAAAATCAAATGCAGTAAGGCAGAAATGGTAAATGCATCCTTTTCAGACCACAATGCAATTAAAATTACATTTAATAAAAAGCCAGGTGAAAATAGACCAAAGAATAATTGGAAACTAAATAATCTTATACTAAAGAATGATTGGGTAAAACAGCAAATCATAGACATAATTAATAACTTCACCCAAGAAAATGACAATAATGAGACATCATACCAAAATGTGTGGGATACCACCAAAGCAGTAATAAGGAGAAGCTTTATATCTATACAAGCCTACTTGCATAAAATAGAGAAAAAGAGGGCCAACGAATTGGGCTTACAACTAAAATTGCTAGAAAAGGAACAAATTAAAAACCCCCAGACAAACACAAAACTTGAAATTCTAAAATTAAAAGGTGAGATTAAAGGTAAAAAAAAGAAATAAACTATTGATTAATAAAACTAAGAGTTGGTTCTAGGAAAAAACCAACAAAATAGACAAACCCTTAGTAAACCTGATTTAAAAAAGGAAAGAGAAAAAGCAAATTGTTAGTCTTGAAAATGAAAAGGGAGAACTCACCACTAAAGAAGAGGAAATTAGAACAATAGTTAGGAGCTACTTTGCTCAACTTTATGCCAATAAATTCAATAACTTAAATGAAATGGAAGAATACCTTCAAAAATATAGCTTGCCCAGATTAACAGAGGAAGAACTAAGTAGTCTAAATAGTCCCATCTCAGAAAAAGAAATAGAACAAGCTATTAACCAACTCCCTAAGAAAAAATCCCCAGGACCAGAAGGATTTACTTGTGAATTCTACCAAACATTTAAAGAACAACTAACTCCAATGCTATATTAACTCTTTGAAAAAATGGGGATTGAAGGAGTCCTACCAAATTCCTTTTATGACACAGACATGATACGATTCGATCTACCTAACTGAGAAAGAAAACTATAGACCAATTCCTTAGTGAATAGTGATGCTAAAATCTTAAATAAGATATTAGCAAAAAGACTTCAGAAAATCATCCCCAGGATGAGCCGAGAAAGAGATTCAAGAAATTAGAGTAGGAAATCAAACTATCACTCTTTGCAGATGACATGATGGTATACTTAGAGAACCCCAAAGACTCTGCTAAAAAGCTATTAGAAATAATTCAGAATTTTGGCAAAGTGGCAGGATACAAAATAAATCCACATAAATCCTCAGCATTTTTATATATCACCAACAAAATGCAACAGCAAGAGATACAAAGAGAAATTCCATTCCAAACAAAGGTTGAGAGTATAAAGTATTTGGGAATCCATCTACCAAAGAATAGTCAGGAATTATATGAGAAAAATTACAAAACACTTGCCACAAAAATAAAGTCAGATTTAAATCATTGGAAAGACATTCAGTGCTCTTGGATAGGCCGAGCGAATATAATAAAGATGACAATACTCCCCAAACCAATCTATTGATTTAGTGCTATACCAATCAGACTCCCAAGAAACTATTTTAATGACCTAGAAAAAATAACAAAATTCATATGGAAGAATAAAAGGTCGAGAAATGCAAGGGGACTAATGAAAAAAAAGTCAGAGGAAGGTGGTCTAAGTGTACCTGATCGAAAGCTATATTATATAGCAGCAGTCACCAAAACCATTTGGTATTGGCTAAGAAATAGACCGGTAGATCAGTGGAACAGATTAGATACAAAGAACAAAAAAGGGTACATCTATAGCAATCTAATCTTTGACAAACCCAAAGATGCCAACATTAGGGATAAAAATTCATTATTTGGGAAAAACTGTTGGGAACACTGGAAATTAGTATGGCAGAAATTAGATATGGATCCACACTTAACACCATATACCCAGATGAGATCAAAATGGGTCCATGATTTAGGCATAAAGAATGAGATCCTAAATAGATTAGAGAAACAGAAAATAGTCTACCTCTCAGACCTGTGGAGGAGGAAGGAATTTATGACCAGAGGAGAACTAGAGATCATTATTAATCACAAAATAGAAGATTTTGATTACATCAAACTAAAAAGTTTCTGTACAAACAATACTAATGCAAACAAGATTAGAAGGGAAGTAACAAATTGGGAAAATATTGTTAAAGGTAAAGGTTCTGACAAAGGTCTCATTTCCAAAATATATAGAGAACTGATCCTAATTCATAAGAAATCAAACCATTCTCCAATTGATAAATGGTCAAGGGATATGAACAGACAATTCTCAGATGATGAAATTGAAACTCTATCCACTCATATGAAAGAGTGTTCCAAATCACTACTGATCAGAGAAATGCAAATTAAGACAACTCTGAGATACCACTACACACCTGTCAGATTGGCTAAGATGACAGGAACAAACAATGATGACTGTTGGAGGGGCTGTGGGAAAACTGGAACACTGATGCATTGTTGGTGGAGTTGTGAAAGAATCCAGCCATTCTGGAGAGCAATTTGGAACTAGGCCCAAAAAGTTATCAAACTGTTCATCCCCTTTGACCCAGCATTGCTGTTATTGGGCTTGTTTATATCCCAAAGAAATACTAAAGAGCGGAAAGGGACCTGTATGTGCCAAAATGTTTGTGGCAGCTCTTTTTGTTGTAGCTAGAAACTGGAAGTTGAATGGATGTCCACCAATTGGAGAATGGTTGGGTAAATTATGGTATATGAAGGTTATGGAATATTATTGCTCTGTAGGAAATGACCAGCAGGAGGAATACAGAGAGGCTTGGAGAGACTTACATCAACTGAGTGAAATGAATAGAACCAGACTGCACACTTCAATGCTGTATGAAGATGTATTCTGATGGAAGTGGATATCTTCAACATAAAGAAGATCCAACTCACTTCCAGTTGATCAATGATGGACAGAAATAACTATACCCAGACAAGGAACACTGGGAAGTGAATGTAAATTGTTAGCACTACTGTCTATCTACCCAGGTTACTTATACCTTTGGAATGTGATACTTAATGTGCAACAAGAAAATGGTATTTACACACATATATTGTATCTAGGTTATATTGTAACACATGTAAAATGTACGGGATTGCCTGTCATCGGGGGGAGGGAATGGAGGGACGGGGGGGATAATTTGGAAAAAATGAATACAAGTGATAATGTTATTAAAAAAATTGCTCATGCATCTATACTGTGGAAAAAAATTCTAAATAAAAAAAAAAGAGTGATCTTCAGTTGGTGAAAGAAGCCATCTTTGTCTCAATTTTTACCTAATCCTAATGACACACTTTTTTCCAAGTCAAGAGGCAAAAAGCTCTATTATGTTGCCAAAAGGTGGGCAAAGTTAGAGCAAAACTCAAGCTCAATTCCTAATGAATCAGCTGGGGGATTTGCATTCTGGTTAAAAACTGTCTGTGGGGTCACAATAGCTCTAACAATGTAAGGAACTCAACAAGAGACCATTGCAACAAAGGCCCACTGAAAGAGAAAACAATCCTGTCAATGCCCCACTCCAGGTCAAACTGCCTCAGGAAAACAAAGCTTTCCTCCAAGGCCATCTCCAATCCTCTTGATCTACATTTGGGCAATGGACCCAGAAGGATCCAGAGGAAATAGTGAGGCTGGTGACCTTGGATGGCTCTCCCTTACTTAAATGCAATTCACTTGCTTGTCAAGGTCATAGGCAAGTTATTCAAGTGCAATGGAGATGCTTCTCAAAAGGTGAGAGCACTGGCCTACATGGGTCAATGTAATGAAGGCCCTTCCCACTCTAAGTTTCCAAGATTTTGTAGAGTAGCAAGGATGCTTTGCATATGTGTAAGATACTTGATGGATTGTATTTGTTTTTGAAACCCTGGTGAGAATCTCTACCTTGAAATGAAGATCCTAGACACACCTCACTTTTGATTTCAAAGGATTTATACATCTACCCTCTGATTATCTCTTCCCACCAGTCTTGCATAGGATCCTCTTTATTATCCACAGTTTCTAGCTGAGCAGACGATGTTGTAGAAATTGTGTTGCTTTTTGGATCTTTCCCCAGGCTTTCATAGTTAGAATCAGAACTAAGATCTCAAGTCAGGTCTTCTGATTCTTAGACATCAACCTGAATAACTCTAATGATGTGCTTTAAATAAGCATATTAATAAAAGAAAATAACTATCATTTACATTTTCATAAAACTTTAAAGTTTACAGAATACTTTTCTCAGAATGGTTCATAAATGCAAGTGTTGTTATCCATTCCCATCCCATAGGTGAAGACACTTAGGTGTAAGGGGCCTTTAAATGGGCTGCACCACAGCGCATCATTGAGGCCCGAAAGTAATTTCTGTGGATATTAGGACTGCCCTTGGGCGGGATCCTGGCCATATTGAGATAGCTTCTTAATGGGTGACTCTCTCGCTGATTGGCTGTGTGTGTGACCTCACAGGCCCTATGTAAGCCCACTGCAGGCAGCAATCGCTCTCTTTAACCTGGCGTTCTTCCCCTTGGCTTCCTAGCCTGGGTGGCCAAGCCAAGATGGGTAGCCAAAAGAGGTAAGGGTTTTGGTAGTGAACACGTGGGTCTTCTGACCAGGTGTTCACTCGGGAACCAACAAGTCAGGGCATCAGTTAGGGCATTATGTGAGTAGGTATAATAAAGGCTTTTAAGATTACACGTGGTTGTTCTTGAGTGCGCTACCGGTTATTAAACTATAGATTCAAGAGATTGTGGCCAGAGACCTTAGAAGGCCTCAGAGGAGGCGAGCAGGGTAGAGTTCACACTGCAAAGGACAGTGGTCAAAGGTACTCTGGTGGGTCTAGGACGGACTAGTAATTGTAACTGCCAGGAGAGCACGTTACACTTAGGTTCCTTGAAACACAAGGAACATGGCATATTAATGGAACACCGGGACATTTTTATTGTCAAACATCAAGGGTAGCAAGGGAAGACTTATAACAACATACTATATGCTTCAGTGTCAAATGACTATATAGAGGGTACAGGGATTTTGGGTATTGGGAGAGAAAATTGCCCACTTGATCAAGCCCTTTTCCACCTTATTTTCAAGCTGATTTGCAGCACTGCTAGGGGAATGATAGAGGCTGAAAGGAACCCTTTCACAACAAATCTACAAGTGCCTTGACAAACTGGCTGAGTTGGATTCACAGGATGATTTCGAAAGAGACAGACTAGACTTTCTACCTAGGGTGTAAGAGTTGAATGGAAGTTTGAGAGTCAGCAGGGTGATGTCAGAGAGGCCAGGAGAGACTTACATGAACTGGTGCTAAGTGAAATGAGCAGAACCAGAAGATGATAGGACACGGCAGCAACAAGATTGTACGATGATCAATTCTGATGGACATGGGTGGCTTTTTTCAACAATGAGGTGATTCAGGCCTGAGCCAATGATCTGTGATGATGAGAGTCATCTGCACCCAGAGACAGGACTGTGGGAACTAAGTGTGGACCACAACATAGCATTTTAACACTTTTGGTTAGGATTTGCTTGTATTTTATTTTCTATCCCATTTAAAAAATTTTTTTTATTTCATTTGTCTTTTGCATTAAGATCATTGTATAAATGTGAATGCCTATATTGGAATGAACATGTGTTTAACCATGTTTAGCATATATTGGATTGCACACCATGTAGGTAAGGGAGTGAGGAGAAGTTGGGAATAATTGGACATGGTTTTTCAAGGGTCCATGTTGAAAAACTTTTCCTTGCATATGTTTTAAAAATAAAAAAAATCAATAAAAAGTAAATAGGGGTTTGCCCAAAAGATTTGAATGGAGGTCAAGAGTCTTAGGAAAGATAGAGATGAGAAAAAGGAGGAAGATGTCAATTTTGCTACCTTATCAGTAATGAAAGACAAATTATCTATAATGGACTTGAACCAGAAAAAGACATGAAAGCTTTTTTTTTTTTTAATTTACAAAAAGGTTTACAAAGAAGCATATCCAATTCCCTTTACCCATGAATGACAGATGCAAATACATTTTTTCTTTATTAATGGACAGTCAGATAAAGACAAGAAATTTAAATGTTTAGTGTACAGAAATATTTTTAATCTTTGGTAAAATACACTCTAGGGCAGGGGTCCTCAAAGTACGGCCCACTGGCCAGATGCAGTGGGCTGAGGACCTTTATGCAGCCCTCTGGATTTTTGGCAAATGGGCTGAGAGGCTGAACCAGAGTGTGAGGTTTTGTTTTTACTACAGTCCGGCCCTCCAACAGTCTGAGGGTCAGTGAACTGGGCCCCTATTTAAAAAGTTTGAGGACCACTGCTCTTAGGTGGAAGATGACAAAATGATTTAATGAGAATCTGTGGGAAACCCAATTCAGGCAAAGTGGCTTTGGTTGAGTAAACAACATAACCAAGCATCCTGTGGGCACGGGTAAACAACGTAACCAAGCATCCTGTGGGTAATGGATAGAACAGAAAAAATGGTTCCATTTGATGTCATCACTACCTCACAATCTATGACTGGGATAAAAGGCCAGGAGTCTCAGCAACCGTGCTCTGTGCGGGAGAGACAGTGAGAGAGAAAGAGCGAGCGAGAGTGAGAGCGAGAGCAAGAGCGAGAGAGCGCCAGAGCCAGAGACAGGGAGAGAAAGCGATAGAGGTGGGAGGAGAGGAGAGGAGAGGAGAGGAGTGTAGAAAAGAGCAGAGGAGAGGAGAGGAGAGGAGAGGAGAGGAGAGGAGAGGAGAGGAGAGGAGAGGAGAGGAGAGGAGAGGAGAGGAGATCAGAGGAGAGGAGAGGAGATCAGAGGAGAGGAGAGGAGAGGAGAGGAGAGGAGAGGAGAGGAGAGGAGGGAGAGGGGAGGGGAGGGGAGGGGAGGGATAGGGTGGGGGGAGGATTGGAGAATTTGAGGGGAGGGGATTTTAAGAGAGGATTAAAGAGGGAGGGGGGAAGGGAGAGGGGTAGTAGATATAAAGATATAGAGATAGAGAAGTTATATAAAGAACATAGAGAAGATAGAGATAGCTATAGAAATTTAGAGATAGATATAGAGAAGATAGAGATAGATACATAGAAGATAGAGATAGCTATAGAAAGTTAGAGATAGATATAGAGAAGATAGATATAGATATAGGGAAAAGATAGTGATAGCTATAGAAAATATAGTGATAGAGAATTTTTTTTTACTTTGTTTTTTTCTTTTAGTGATAGAGAATTTAGAGAGAGATAGTGATAGTGATAGTGATAGTGACAGATAGTGATAGTGATAGATAGTGATAGTGATAGTGATAGTGATAGTGATAGATAGTGCTAGTGATAGACAGTGATAGTGATAGTGATAGTGATAGTGATAGTGATAGTGATAGTGATAGCTAGAGTGATAGAGATAGAGAAGATAGAGATAGATATAGAGAAGATAGAAATAGATCTATAGAGAGAAGATAGAGATAGAGAAAAAAGATTGAGATAGTAAGGGAGGGAGTGAGTGTGAGGCGGAGACAGAGACAGAGAGAGTTAGAGAGGGCAAGGTAGGAGTGTGTGTGTGTTCCTGTTTGTGTTTGTGTTTTGTGTTTGTTTGTGTTTGTGTTTTGTGTGTGTTCGTGTTTGTGTTTTGTGTGTGTTCGTTGCCCAACCTGATATTTTACCAGCTAAGGGGGCTGTCTTGTTTTTCTTATCTCCGAGGAGCTCTTACAGGTAAGAGGCTCTATGATGCAGACTATTCTGGGGATGGGGAAAGCTGAATATGTGTAGGAAGAGGAATGAGGAAGTTTGTATTTTGGGGGGAGGTGTGTAATTTTGTGGGAAGATACTGTTCTAGAGATCAGTGTGAGAGACCTTCCTTGTGTCAGCAATAGGAAATGGACAAGAAGCTTGTTCCTCTGTCCTCAAGGTCCTCAATACAAGGGAGATCTGTAGCCTCCTAGGAGATAACTCAAATTATCTGAGACTCACCTACAAAGGAAATGGCATTTTGTTGTTGTCCTGAAGAGGCTCCTCTGTTCTTGAGTACAAGAAAGACATGGACCTAGGAGTCAGGATGACTTGAGTTTCAAATTCAGTCTCAGACAGGGTTGAGAGTCCCTGAGGCAAACCGTTTGCCCTTTTTGCCTCCATTTCCTCACAGGGTTGATCTAAGGATCAAATGAGATGGTAAACTGGCAAAGGCTGTCCAGTAAAAAAGACAGAAGAGAGGTATTTCCTCTCTCACTCTGCCCCTGATGTGACCCCGAGACTGCCTCCAGGTCCTCTTTCCATCCTTTGGGGGATCAAGCTTAAGCCTGAAACACTGGGGGATTCCCTTAGCCAGAGAGGAGGTGGGACAGAGCAGTATCAAAGTTCTTCAACTTTTTCTGACAAGCTACTGGAGCCTCCTCCATCTTTCTCCAAAGCATATTTTAAAGTCACAAAACAAATTCTTTGGAATCTCAAAATGTATATCTATCCCATTTTTTTTTTTTTAATTGGAGAGGGTGGACCCGGTTGTTCATTGTACTGTAGGTATCCAATGTAAGTATGGAAAATCCCTTTCTCCCTGTACTCGGGTAGACAATCTTTCATTACTTCTTAGTGACCTGCAGTGCTTCAAGGCACTGAAAGTGTTAAGAAAGGTGGAAGCAGGGTATAAGTGTAGTTTAGGACTTTCCAGCCTCTATTTCTGCCCTGTCTGATCCACATTGTGGCCCTTAGGGCTTGTGGATTTGAGAACGGAAATAGGAGAGAACTCTTCTGGGCAAGAACAAACAGGGATAAGAGCCAGTGGACTGTAAGCCTGACAGGCACATGGGATGATGTGAAATCACAAAATATTGTAATTATTCTCAGAAATTGTGTGCTTTGAGCACCTGATAGAAGGTACCCATCCACCACAGCAAACAGATGAACTTGATAGATTCTTCTTTATACTGACAGACACTCTGCCTACAAGGTTTCAACTTTTATTTGTATTGTGATACAATGGAGTTTCTCACTTGCTGCCTTTGGATTTCTTTTAATGAGGAGGAGACCCAAAAGAAGGGATGGAGAAAGGAAGAAACAAGGATGGGACCGTAGGAATGGATCCTTTTTATCAACTGTGTTGAGTCTGGCTCTGCAGTTAAAACCTAAGAAGACAATGAAAGGCAACAGCGGGGCTGTGCCCAATGAGCTCTTAGAACCTTCTTGGACGGCTTGCTGCTCCTTTAGCTGGGAAGATGGGGTAGTTATTGGAAGCAAAGCTGAGTATTTATTGATTGACAATTTTTTTCCCCCTCAGGGAATCTTTGCCCTTCAAGATGGTGAAAAAAAAGGGAGCACTTCCCCATGGTGAGAATCAATTAACAAACATATAGTAATACTTCTTCTTCTATCAGTCACTGTATTAAATGAGGAAGATACTCCAAACATTAATTGAAAGAGGGAGGATCAAAAGTACATCAACTAGAATATGCCTGATAGAGAGTATAGAAAAAGAACGTCCGAAGGCATATCCGGAAGGGAACAATGAGGCTATCAGAAGAGCTTAGGAGACAGGTGGACAGGATGACCAGCTTGTTGGCTATGGGAGTGAAGAAAAGAAAACATCTGCGGGAAAATGTTGTTGAGTAAGGAATGAAAAGATGCCTCAGTCAATAGATGCTATGTGGGCTAAGCAAAGGGAAGAGTGGTGGATGACACCTGGGTGACAGAAAAGGCAATTTCAGAAGAGGGCAGAGGGTGTGGGACAAAGAACAGATCCTGTTTTGGACACGTTGAGGTTCTGGTGCAATTGGGCATGCGGGTCAAAATGTCCAACAGATAGTACATGTGAGTTGGAGAAGAAAGTTCAAGATAGAGACTGCAGCAGGATCAGCATACTTGGTAGTGTTTTCAGCTTTACCTGTTTCCATTGCTTCAGAGGAGGATGATATTTGTAACTCGTTAGGACTTTGCCAGGATTCTGGCAATTAGAAGGAGTAAATATCGCCAGAGAATAAGAGGTGGGAAGTGAAGAGGAAAGGATAATACCTTTTCTTTAAAAAGGAGTGAGATGGGAACTACTAGGAAAAGGGAAAGGAAGAGGGCGAATAGGGCAAATTAACTTCCATATGAAAAAGAGTCAAGTAAAAGCTTTTCCAGTGGAGGGGAAGAGGGGGATAAGAGGTTGGTTGAGTGAACCTGTTCTCACCAGTATTGCTCCAAATAGGAAACACCATACATACTGAATAAGGATATGCAACTCTAATCTTAGCCTGCAGGAAAATAGGAGGTTAATACAAAATGGGAAGTGAGGGGTGATAAAAGAACAGGCCATTTGGGAGGAGTCAGTGATCAGTAGCAAAACACTTTTGAGGAGATACAGAGTGAAAGAGAATAAATGGCAGGGGGAATACAATTAGCCATAGTCAATGTAAAAACAATTTTTAAAACAAGTTTCTGATGGAATATCATTGTTCACTGGAAAATGATGAGCAGAATGTTCATAGGGGGAAAATACCCTGCAAAGTCCTCCATGAACACAGTGAAACATGCCATATATAAAATGATAGCAACATTTTGCAGTGATCAGTATAAAATGATTTTGTTATTCTCAGTAACACAATCATACATAACTACTCTGAAGGAGTTATAGTAAAAAAGAAAAATCTTAACCATTCACAGAAAAGGAATGATTATATCTGAATACAGATTGAAGCATTCTTTATTTACCTGTTATCTCTCTATTTTTCACTTCATTTTCCTTAAGGCTTTTTATTTTTTTTCACTAAGATGGGAGATCTATGTTTTTTTCTCAAATTTTATGGAAATCTTTTACAAAATTTTAAATGTACTTTGTTAATTGTGGGTGAGAATCAAGGAAAGAACCTGGACAGCAAACATTTTTAAAAACAAATAAGAATATTTTGAATGGAAATTGGGCAAAATATTAAATAAATTTAATAAAAAGAAAAAAATGCATTCACTTTTGAACTTTGGGACTTACAAGAGTAATTAATTTTACACTTCAATTAGTAAAACTAGACTGAATGGGAATGTGAGAAACAGTGCAGAGAATTTAAAAGCCAAGAGGGAAGAATAAGTAGAGGCCACAGTCAATAAACATTCCTTATCTACTGTGCACTAAGCTCCATAGTAAGCACTGGGTATATATAAAGAAAGGCTCAAAGTGGGTCCTGGCCTGGAGGAACTTCCAGTCTAAGGAGGTGACTCCACACAAACAACTCTGTTCAAATAATGGGGTTGCCACAAAAATTGGAAGTAAGGAAATTGTCTCTTGGGCTTCCTCCAAGTATGCCATGAAGAAGAGCATGTTGCTAAGGGTCCAGTTGCCCTCCAAAGACCAGGAATCACCCTTGGGAGATCATAATCCCTGTGCTGCTGCAATCTTTCCCACTCACAATCTCTTTCCTGATTCCTTCCCCTTTGCTCATATGGTCCCTCCTTCATTCACAGACTTGAGCCAGGACGAGAAAAAGAGCATACTCAAGAGGGCAAAATCGCTGTTATTCCGAGGTCCCCCTCACCGCAGTGCACCCTCATCCCAAAAAAATGGGCAAGAGCCGGACCTAGAGGGCCAGGACGACAGTATTCCTGCCACATCAAAAATGGAGGGAAAGGACATTGTGGCCACAACCTCGTTTAGTTCGAGGTTCACCTTTCCTCCTATACCCACCCCTCCTGGTTCTCCCAAGAGGCTTCCAAAAGCCACCCGGGCCTGTCCTGGCCAAGCAGCAGGTGCAATTCCAAAGAGGAAATCCAAAGTGTATTCCATGCTGGCTACAGAATGTGAGAACACATCTTCTGAAACTGAGCCCGAACTCTCCTCAGAAGATGATGCTCCACAGCAAGAAGAGAACTCAGTGTGGGCCACCAAAGTCCTCGGTGCTCCTTGGAATAGAATAGGCAAAGAATGCCCGGAGCTTCCCACTGAATCCAAGAACTCTCCTGGAGCTCTCTCCCAATCTTCCTTCCAGTGGGCACAGGGAGATGGGCCTCTTCCCCAAGAAGACAGCACGGCCTGTCTCATCCAAGGAGTGAGTGTACTTCTTTGGAAGAGGACCAATAAAGTAGGCCTGGCTCCTCCCACTGAGTCTGAGACAACCCCCAGAGATCTCTGCAAACTGTCCTTCAGTTGCGGGCAGGGAAAAAGCCCTCCACCTCGACAAGTCAGCCCAGCCGGTACTTTGAAAGAAGTTAGAGCTCCTCGGAGGGGGGACAACAAAATAAGCCCGGCACGTCCTAAGGACCCCATGGTATCCTCCAGCGTTCTCTTGGAACCCTCCTTCAACTGGGCGCAGGGAGAAGGTCACTCATCTCAGGAAACCAGCCCAGTCTGGGGCATCCAAGGAGTTAGTGTTCTTAAGAAGTGCAAGATAGGACCTCTTTCGCTTGCCACGGAGTCAAAGACAGCCCCCAGAGCTCCCTCGGAAGCCTCCTGCAGTTGGGCCCAAGGACAATGTCAGCCACCCCAAGAAGCTGGCCCAGCATTTATTTCCAGACCCTGTCGTCTATGGAGAAAGATGAGTAAAAAATCCTCGGCTCAGCCCACTGAGTCAAAGACAGCTCCCAGACTTCCCCCGGAACCCTCCTGCAGTTGGGCCCAAGGACAATGTCAGCCACCCCAAGAAGCTGGCCCGGCATTTATTTCCAGACCCTGTCGTCTATGGAGAAAGATGAGTAAAGCAACCTCGGCTCTGCCCACTGAGCCAAAGACAGCTCCCAGACTTCCCCCGGAACCCTCCTGCAGTTGGGCCCAAGGACAATGTCAGCCACCCAAAGAAGCTGGCCCAGCATTTATTTCCAGACCCTGTCGTCTATGGAGAAAGATGAGTAAAGCTTCCTCGGCTCTGCCAACTGACTCAAAGACAGCCCCCAGACTTCCCTTGGAAGCCTCCTGCAGTTGGGCCCAGGGACAATGTCATCCAGCACCCCAAGAACCCTGCCCAGCATCCACTTCCAAAGCCCAAAGTCTTTGCAAGAAGGCTGGCAAATTAACCTTGACCTCCCAAGCAAACCCTTCTCCAACTACAGAGCCCAAGCATTCTAGGGAGCACAAAAGTCAATTTTGGTCCTTTTTAAAATATTTCCGCCCTGCCAGAAACTAGGAAGGTCTTCTGAGCTCTCCCGATTTCCCGCCACAAATGGAACAAATTTGGAACTTAGGGACATTAAAATCAAAGACAGCATCACAGGGAATCCTTCATACACAACTCAAAAGACTGTGAACAAAATCATCAGGTTAGGGATGAAGCTCTCTAATGTGGCAACACTTCAGACAAAATCCACAGAAATAACAAATGGGACAAGCTCCAACCTCAACAGGAACCACAGACATTTTCATCTCCTAGACTCTCTTTTCAACTTGGGTCTGAGTCCTGGAGGCCTAAGTGAAGCTGGGCTGCCTAAGATGGCAGCCAGGTCCAGCTGTGCCACTGAGAACCTGAGAAGGTGGCCCTGGTGAGGATCCAGCTCCTGGCGGGTGCGGAGACAATGGATCTGGGATGCTGCTGGTAGTTGCAGGCGAGGGGAGCTCTTGCTTTGGGGCTGCTGGTCAGAATCTCGGGAGTTCCTGGGCAGAGGGCAACACTGAAGGGAAGCTTTAGGAACATTCTCACCACACATCAATTAAAGGAGCTTAGAGCTCATTCCTCCTTTTAAAACGCGCACCTGCAAAGAACCATCCCACCACTGAAATATATGATGGGAAAGGGGAAGACAAGGCATCATCTTCAGAAGAGGACATTTAAGGAAAAGAAAAGCTTTTACCCCAAAGACTAATGTGCAATTCCTGCACAACCAAAGAAACTATGTAGAACAATGTAACCTAAAATATTCCTTCCAAGAAAAACTAAAAGCATATTAAAAAAAAAAAAAAAAAAAAAGGAAACCAACTTGCAAAGGAGGAAAGGAATCTCAAGATGGAAATAAATCTTTGAAAAATAAAGATTAGCAAACCATAGAAGGGAAGAATAACCAAGACATTTCAGTAGAGATTGTAAATATTGAAAACAAATTGAACAATGTGAAATATAACTTAAAAGACAGATCTGGAGGATAGATTAGCAACAGAAAATTGATAAAAATGGACTACCTGAACATTTGGACCAAAAAGAGAACCTTAACACAGTAATGAAAGAGATAATTTGGCAATATTGTCCTGGAATGATAGGGCATGAGGAGAAAATGTCCAAATAGCTAAAAAAATCCCCCAATCACATCTCATGAAATTCATTGTGGAAAACACTCAGAATATTAATGCTAAATTTAGAAACCCATAACTCAAAGGGAAAATTTTTGAAGAAACAAAAAAAAATTCATATAAGTGGGAACCACAATTGGAATTGAACAAGACACATCAGCAGTCCCAGTAAAAGACTGAAAAGGTATCTCCTGAGTTCTGATTCTGAGAGGGGAGGGTGGAGAGAGGGCCAGGAGAAAGGAGAAAAAGGGACAGCATGGAGCATGGCGCAAGACCAACTTAGGGAAGGAAGGAAGACCAAAAGAAGGGAAAAAATTGAGATAGAAGGGGAGGAGGCAAAGGAGAGAAAGAAGAGGGAAGAAGAGAGAGCTTACTTTGGAAAGATTTCATATAGTATATTTAAAAATTATTTTTAATCTTGAAATGAGTACTTTTCCAAATGTAGAGAATTCAACATTCCATTTTTTCAAACTTTGTGATCCCAGCGTTTCTCCTTCGCTCCTTTAACCCCACTCTTCCCAAGACAGCAAGTGATCTAAGTGAAATAATTACAACTCTCATGTACTAAAGCACATTTCTCAGATTGTGGAAGACAAAAATCTAATTCTGGGGCAAAAAACCAGAACAAAGGAAAAAAATTAATTAGGAATCTGTGTGACCCCCTGACTCAGATGGGCTACTCTGGAGGCATCTCCAGATGCAAACAAAGCATGGATTCTATGCAAGGAGACGTCCCAGCACATAAAGGGAACAGCCCGGCATGGCATGAGGCCCCAGGCCAGAAAGAGGAGTCGGATTAAACAGGAAAAGATTTGGGTTCAGTGAATGGATAGAACCACTGACCAATGACCAGTAATGTCTCTTTCCTAGAACTCATGGAACTTCCTGAAACTTAGGCCTAAGGTCTGACCTTTTCTGCCCTACAATCCTCTGAGAATAAGAGTCATGTGATGTCCTGAAACTTGGGCCTAAAGTCCTAGAGCCTCTGAGAAACCTTCCCCTGGTCCCATTCAGTCTCTTTATTTCCTTCCTGCCTTTGAGGATCTTATATTTTATTGGGAGATTTGCAATATGTACATAGATAAGTGAATACAATCATTGATGGAAAGAGAATCTCTAAAAAGGGCAAGGGGAAGAGGAGAGAGAAATATCTATATCATGAAAATTGCATTTCTCTGGGATTAACGGTTCAAACCCCAGGTCAACCATCCTGGGTTATTGAAGATAGCTGGGGGACTTCCGGCCAAGATGGCGGCGTGGAGGCAGACAGCTGCTTGAGTTCTGCGGTTTCTCTCAGAACTTACTTCATGACAAGCCTCGGAGTTGATGCTTGACCGAGAAAGAAACCCACAAATAATCACCAACAGAAGACATCCTTGAAGTTCGCCAGAGGTCGTCTGTGTTTGCTCGGGGGAGGGTCAAACAGACTGGGCACAGACTGAGGGCAGGCAAGCCAGAGAGGGACAGGCAGCTCACACAACCCCAGTGTGGATACTCTATCTTGGCAGCAAGCCAGGAGAGTGAAGAGGGTGTAAACACCAGAGGTGAAGATTAAAACCCCCAGAAAGCTAGAGTCTCTTGGGACCCGGCCACCCCCAACCCCCACCTGGACTGACTCAGCGCATTCTCAGAGCCTCAGAGCCCAGACTCAGCACAGCCATGGATGTTCTGTTAGTGGCTCTCTGCTGCCCTCCCCCCCCCCAGTCTGTGGACAAAGCCCATTAATACCATCCAGCCCCATCCCCAACCAATTGTTGGGGACCAATTGTTTCTCTTGTCAATTTGTTTTCTTCGATTCCCGCTCTGACAAAATGAACAAAAAATTCAAAAGGGCTCCAACCATTGACAGCTGCTGTATGGAGAGAGAGCAGACTTCAAACACTGAGGAGACTAAAAGCTGATTGTCCCCAGAGGAATCCCCTAAGGGGGATATGAGCTGCTTCTCAATACAAAAGAATCTCATAGAGGACATCAAAAAGGCTCTCACAAGAGAGCTAGAAGAGAAATGGGAAGCTTGGCAAGAGAGCCTGGAGAAGTCATCCCAAGCATTTAAAGACAGAGTGCATAAAGAAATCAAATCATGGAGAAACAAAATTAGTGAATTGGAAAAGGTAAACAACTCCAAGGAAAACAGGATTAGTGAGCTGGAAAAGGTAAACAACTCCAAGGAAAACAGGACTAGTGAGCTAGAAAAAGAACACAGCTCTCTAAAAAATAAAATGGATAAAATGGGAAAAAAATTCCATAGAAGAAAAAAACTCAATTGGACAATTACAAAAAGATATAAAAAAGTGAGTGAAGAAAATACAGCATTGAAAATTAGACTTGAACAAGTAGAAATGAATGACTCAAGGAGAAACCAAGAAGTAGTCAAGCAAAACCAGAGAAATGAAACAATTGAAAAGAATGTCAAGTACCTTATTAGAAGAAAACAGACCTGGAAAACAGATCCAGGAGAGACACTTTGAGAATAATCGGACTCCCTGAAAAATGGGAGGAAAGAAAGAGCTTGGACACTATTTTCGAGGAAATTATCAAACAGAACTGCCCAGACGTTTTGCAAACAGAGGATAAAATAGACATTGAAAAAATTCATCGATCACCTACTGAAAGGGACCCTAAAGTCAAAAGGCCAAGAAATATAGTGGCCAAGTTCAAGGACCATCAGACAAAGGATAAAATACTGGAAGCTGCTAGAAAAAAGCAATTCAGATATGGAGGAGCCACAATAAGGATAACCCAGGATCTAGCAGCGTCCACATTAAAAGAACGAAGGGCCTGGAATATGATATTCCGAAAGGCTAAGGAACTTGGTATGCAGCCAAGAATAACTTACCCAGGGAAGAAGATGGACATTTAACAAAATAAATGAATTCCATCTATTCTTGATGAAATAAACCAGACCTACATAAAATGTTTGATCTTCGAATACAGAACTCAAGAGATTTCTAAAAAGGTAAAAAGAAATCTTGAGAACTATACTTCTGTTATAAAAATATGTAAAGAACATATGTATAATTTATCCTGGAAACTAGAGGTGGAAAGGAAATTATATCATAAAAAAGTGTCAAGTGATGGTACTACATACATCTCATGAAGAGGCAAAGGTAACTTATTATATCTGAGAGAAAGAAAGGAGGGAGATGAACATAATGTGTATCAATAGACATATTCGATTTATGGTGAAACTTCTTCCACATCATTGAAAAGTGAGAGGGAAGGAGTAAGCTAAGGGGAAGGGAATACAGAAATTGTGAGGAAAAGGGGTAAAATAAGGGAAGTAACTTTAAGGTGGGGAGAGATACTAAAAAGGGAGGGCTGTGAAAAGCAAAAGGTGTTCACAAGTTTAATACTGGGTAGAGGGGTAAGAGGGAAGGAAAGGAGAAAAGCATAAGCAGGGCTTAACAGGATGGCAAGCAAGATAGAATTAGTCATTCTAACCATAGATGTGAATGGGGTAAACTCCCTCATAAAGAGGTAGCAGTTAGCAGATGGGATCAACAGTCAGAATCCTACTATATGTTGTTTACAGGAAACACACCTGAAACAGGTTTATACATTCAAACTAAAAGTAAAAGAGTGGAGCAGAATCTATTATGCTTCAGGCAAAGCCAAAAAAGCAGGGGTAGCCATCCTCATCTCAGATCAAGCAAAAAAACAAATTGATCTAATTAAAAGAGATAAGGAAGGGCATTATATCCTACTAAAGGGTAGCATCAATAATGAAGCAGTATCAATATTAAACATATACCCACCAAGTGGTGCAGCATCTAAATTCTTAAAAGAGAAATTAAGAGAGCTGCAAGAAGAAATAGACAGCAAAACTATAAGAGTGGGAGATCTCAACCTTGCACTCTCAGAATTAGATAAATCAAACCACAAAATAAATAAGAAGTCAAAGAGGTAAATAGAATACTAGAAAAGTTTGATATGATAGATCTTTGGCGAAAGCTAAATGGAGACAGAAAGGAGTATACTTTCTTCTCAGCAGTTCATGGAACCTATACAAAAATTGACCATATACTAGGACATGAAAACCTTAAAATCAAATGCAGTAAGGCAGAAATGGTAAATGCATCCTTTTCAGACCACAATGCAATTAAAATTACATTTAATAAAAAGCCAGGTGAAAATAGACCAAAGAATAATTGGAAACTAAATAATCTTATACTAAAGAATGATTGGGTAAAACAGCAAATCATAGACATAATTAATAACTTCACCCAAGAAAATGACAATAATGAGACATCATACCAAAATGTGTGGGATACCACCAAAGCAGTAATAAGGAGAAGCTTTATATCTATACAAGCCTACTTGCATAAAATAGAGAAAAAGAGGGCCAACGAATTGGGCTTACAACTAAAATTGCTAGAAAAGGAACAAATTAAAAACCCCCAGACAAACACAAAACTTGAAATTCTAAAATTAAAAGGTGAGATTAAAGGTAAAAAAAAGAAATAAACTATTGATTAATAAAACTAAGAGTTGGTTCTAGGAAAAAACCAACAAAATAGACAAACCCTTAGTAAACCTGATTTAAAAAAGGAAAGAGAAAAAGCAAATTGTTAGTCTTGAAAATGAAAAGGGAGAACTCACCACTAAAGAAGAGGAAATTAGAACAATAGTTAGGAGCTACTTTGCTCAACTTTATGCCAATAAATTCAATAACTTAAATGAAATGGAAGAATACCTTCAAAAATATAGCTTGCCCAGATTAACAGAGGAAGAACTAAGTAGTCTAAATAGTCCCATCTCAGAAAAAGAAATAGAACAAGCTATTAACCAACTCCCTAAGAAAAAATCCCCAGGACCAGAAGGATTTACTTGTGAATTCTACCAAACATTTAAAGAACAACTAACTCCAATGCTATATTAACTCTTTGAAAAAATGGGGATTGAAGGAGTCCTACCAAATTCCTTTTATGACACAGACATGATACGATTCGATCTACCTAACTGAGAAAGAAAACTATAGACCAATTCCTTAGTGAATAGTGATGCTAAAATCTTAAATAAGATATTAGCAAAAAGACTTCAGAAAATCATCCCCAGGATGAGCCGAGAAAGAGATTCAAGAAATTAGAGTAGGAAATCAAACTATCACTCTTTGCAGATGACATGATGGTATACTTAGAGAACCCCAAAGACTCTGCTAAAAAGCTATTAGAAATAATTCAGAATTTTGGCAAAGTGGCAGGATACAAAATAAATCCACATAAATCCTCAGCATTTTTATATATCACCAACAAAATGCAACAGCAAGAGATACAAAGAGAAATTCCATTCCAAACAAAGGTTGAGAGTATAAAGTATTTGGGAATCCATCTACCAAAGAATAGTCAGGAATTATATGAGAAAAATTACAAAACACTTGCCACAAAAATAAAGTCAGATTTAAATCATTGGAAAGACATTCAGTGCTCTTGGATAGGCCGAGCGAATATAATAAAGATGACAATACTCCCCAAACCAATCTATTGATTTAGTGCTATACCAATCAGACTCCCAAGAAACTATTTTAATGACCTAGAAAAAATAACAAAATTCATATGGAAGAATAAAAGGTCGAGAAATGCAAGGGGACTAATGAAAAAAAAGTCAGAGGAAGGTGGTCTAAGTGTACCTGATCGAAAGCTATATTATATAGCAGCAGTCACCAAAACCATTTGGTATTGGCTAAGAAATAGACCGGTAGATCAGTGGAACAGATTAGATACAAAGAACAAAAAAGGGTACATCTATAGCAATCTAATCTTTGACAAACCCAAAGATGCCAACATTAGGGATAAAAATTCATTATTTGGGAAAAACTGTTGGGAACACTGGAAATTAGTATGGCAGAAATTAGATATGGATCCACACTTAACACCATATACCCAGATGAGATCAAAATGGGTCCATGATTTAGGCATAAAGAATGAGATCCTAAATAGATTAGAGAAACAGAAAATAGTCTACCTCTCAGACCTGTGGAGGAGGAAGGAATTTATGACCAGAGGAGAACTAGAGATCATTATTAATCACAAAATAGAAGATTTTGATTACATCAAACTAAAAAGTTTCTGTACAAACAATACTAATGCAAACAAGATTAGAAGGGAAGTAACAAATTGGGAAAATATTGTTAAAGGTAAAGGTTCTGACAAAGGTCTCATTTCCAAAATATATAGAGAACTGATCCTAATTCATAAGAAATCAAACCATTCTCCAATTGATAAATGGTCAAGGGATATGAACAGACAATTCTCAGATGATGAAATTGAAACTCTATCCACTCATATGAAAGAGTGTTCCAAATCACTACTGATCAGAGAAATGCAAATTAAGACAACTCTGAGATACCACTACACACCTGTCAGATTGGCTAAGATGACAGGAACAAACAATGATGACTGTTGGAGGGGCTGTGGGAAAACTGGAACACTGATGCATTGTTGGTGGAGTTGTGAAAGAATCCAGCCATTCTGGAGAGCAATTTGGAACTAGGCCCAAAAAGTTATCAAACTGTTCATCCCCTTTGACCCAGCATTGCTGTTATTGGGCTTGCTTATATCCCAAAGAAATACTAAAGAGCGGAAAGGGACCTGTATGTGCCAAAATGTTTGTGGCAGCTCTTTTTGTTGTAGCTAGAAACTGGAAGTTGAATGGATGTCCACCAATTGGAGAATGGTTGGGTAAATTATGGTATATGAAGGTTATGGAATATTATTGCTCTGTAGGAAATGACCAGCAGGAGGAATACAGAGAGGCTTGGAGAGACTTACATCAACTGAGTGAAATGAATAGAACCAGACTGCACACTTCAATGCTGTATGAAGATGTATTCTGATGGAAGTGGATATCTTCAACATAAAGAAGATCCAACTCACTTCCAGTTGATCAATGATGGACAGAAATAACTATACCCAGACAAGGAACACTGGGAAGTGAATGTAAATTGTTAGCACTACTGTCTATCTACCCAGGTTACTTATACCTTTGGAATGTGATACTTAATGTGCAACAAGAAAATGGTATTTACACACATATATTGTATCTAGGTTATATTGTAACACATGTAAAATGTACGGGATTGCCTGTCATCGGGGGGAGGGAATGGAGGGACGGGGGGGATAATTTGGAAAAAATGAATACAAGGGATAATGTTATTAAAAAAATTGCTCATGCATCTATACTGTGGAAAAAAATTCTAAATAAAAAAAAAAGAGTGATCTTCAGTTGGTGAAAGAAGCCATCTTTGTCTCAATTTTTACCTAATCCTAATGACACACTTTTTTCCAAGTCAAGAGGCAAAAAGCTCTATTATGTTGCCAAAAGGTGGGCAAAGTTAGAGCAAAACTCAAGCTCAATTCCTAATGAATCAGCTGGGGGATTTGCATTCTGGTTAAAAACTGTCTGTGGGGTCACAATAGCTCTAACAATGTAAGGAACTCAACAAGAGACCATTGCAACAAAGGCCCACTGAAAGAGAAAACAATCCTGTCAATGCCCCACTCCAGGTCAAACTGCCTCAGGAAAACAAAGCTTTCCTCCAAGGCCATCTCCAATCCTCTTGATCTACATTTGGGCAATGGACCCAGAAGGATCCAGAGGAAATAGTGAGGCTGGTGACCTTGGATGGCTCTCCCTTACTTAAATGCAATTCACTTGCTTGTCAAGGTCATAGGCAAGTTATTCAAGTGCAATGGAGATGCTTCTCAAAAGGTGAGAGCACTGGCCTACATGGGTCAATGTAATGAAGGCCCTTCCCACTCTAAGTTTCCAAGATTTTGTAGAGTAGCAAGGATGCTTTGCATATGTGTAAGATACTTGATGGATTGTATTTGTTTTTGAAACCCTGGTGAGAATCTCTACCTTGAAATGAAGATCCTAGACACACCTCACTTTTGATTTCAAAGGATTTATACATCTACCCTCTGATTATCTCTTCCCACCAGTCTTGCATAGGATCCTCTTTATTATCCACAGTTTCTAGCTGAGCAGACGATGTTGTAGAAATTGTGTTGCTTTTTGGATCTTTCCCCAGGCTTTCATAGTTAGAATCAGAACTAAGATCTCAAGTCAGGTCTTCTGATTCTTAGACATCAACCTGAATAACTCTAATGATGTGCTTTAAATAAGCATATTAATAAAAGAAAATAACTATCATTTACATTTTCATAAAACTTTAAAGTTTACAGAATGCTTTTCTCAGAATGGTTCATAAATGCAAGTGTTGTTATCCAGTCCCATCCCATAGGTGAAGACACTTAGGTGTAAGGGGCCTTTAAATGGGCTGCACCACAGCGCATCATTGAGGCCCGAAAGTAATTTCTGTGGATATTAGGACTGCCCTTGGGCGGGATCCTGGCCATATTGAGATAGCTTCTTAATGGGTGACTCTCTCGCTGATTGGCTGTGTGTGTGACCTCACAGGCCCTATGTAAGCCCACTGCAGGCAGCAATCGCTCTCTTTAACCTGGCGTTCTTCCCCTTGGCTTCCTAGCCTGGGTGGCCAAGCCAAGATGGGTAGCCAAAAGAGGTAAGGGTTTTGGTAGTGAACACGTGGGTCTTCTGACCAGGTGTTCACTCGGGAACCAACAAGTCAGGGCATCAGTTAGGGCATTATGTGAGTAGGTATAATAAAGGCTTTTAAGATTACACGTGGTTGTTCTTGAGTGCGCTACCGGTTATTAAACTATAGATTCAAGAGATTGTGGCCAGAGACCTTAGAAGGCCTCAGAGGAGGCGAGCAGGGTAGAGTTCACACTGCAAAGGACAGTGGTCAAAGGTACTCTGGTGGGTCTAGGACGGACTAGTAATTGTAACTGCCAGGAGAGCACGTTACACTTAGGTTCCTTGAAACACAAGGAACATGGCATATTAATGGAACACCGGGACATTTTTATTGTCAAACATCAAGGGTAGCAAGGGAAGACTTATAACAACATACTATATGCTTCAGTGTCAAATGACTATATAGAGGGTACAGGGATTTTGGGTATTGGGAGAGAAAATTGCCCACTTGATCAAGCCCTTTTCCACCTTATTTTCAAGCTGATTTGCAGCACTGCTAGGGGAATGATAGAGGCTGAAAGGAACCCTTTCACAACAAATCTACAAGTGCCTTGACAAACTGGCTGAGTTGGATTCACAGGATGATTTCGAAAGAGACAGACTAGACTTTCTACCTAGGGTGTAAGAGTTGAATGGAAGTTTGAGAGTCAGCAGGGTGATGTCAGAGAGGCCAGGAGAGACTTACATGAACTGGTGCTAAGTGAAATGAGCAGAACCAGAAGATGATAGGACACGGCAGCAACAAGATTGTACGATGATCAATTCTGATGGACATGGGTGGCTTTTTTCAACAATGAGGTGATTCAGGCCTGAGCCAATGATCTGTGATGATGAGAGTCATCTGCACCCAGAGACAGGACTGTGGGAACTAAGTGTGGACCACAACATAGCATTTTAACACTTTTGGTTAGGATTTGCTTGTATTTTATTTTCTATCCAATTTAAAAAATTTTTTTTATTTCATTTGTCTTTTGCATTAAGATCATTGTATAAATGTGAATGCCTATATTGGAATGAACATGTGTTTAACCATGTTTAGCATATATTGGATTGCACACCATGTAGGTAAGGGAGTGAGGAGAAGTTGGGAATAATTGGACATGGTTTTTCAAGGGTCCATGTTGAAAAACTTTTCCTTGCATATGTTTTAAAAATAAAAAAAATCAATAAAAAGTAAATAGGGGTTTGCCCAAAAGATTTGAATGGAGGTCAAGAGTCTTAGGAAAGATAGAGATGAGAAAAAGGAGGAAGATGTCAATTTTGCTACCTTATCAGTAATGAAAGACAAATTATCTATAATGGACTTGAACCAGAAAAAGACATGAAAGCTTTTTTTTTTTTTTATTTACAAAAAGGTTTACAAAGAAGCATATCCAATTCCCTTTACCCATGAATGACAGATGCAAATACATTTTTTCTTTATTAATGGACAGTCAGATAAAGACAAGAAATTTAAATGTTTAGTGTACAGAAATATTTTTAATCTTTGGTAAAATACACTCTAGGGCAGGGGTCCTCAAAGTACGGCCCACTGGCCAGATGCAGTGGGCTGAGGACCTTTATGCAGCCCTCTGGATTTTTGGCAAATGGGCTGAGAGGCTGAACCAGAGTGTGAGGTTTTGTTTTTACTACAGTCCGGCCCTCCAACAGTCTGAGGGTCAGTGAACTGGGCCCCTATTTAAAAAGTTTGAGGACCACTGCTCTTAGGTGGAAGATGACAAAATGATTTAATGAGAATCTGTGGGAAACCCAATTCAGGCAAAGTGGCTTTGGTTGAGTAAACAACATAACCAAGCATCCTGTGGGCACGGGTAAACAACGTAACCAAGCATCCTGTGGGTAATGGATAGAACAGAAAAAATGGTTCCATTTGATGTCATCACTACCTCACAATCTATGACTGGGATAAAAGGCCAGGAGTCTCAGCAACCGTGCTCTGTGCGGGAGAGACAGTGAGAGAGAAAGAGCGAGCGAGAGTGAGAGCGAGAGCAAGAGCGAGAGAGCGCCAGAGCCAGAGACAGGGAGAGAAAGCGATAGAGGTGGGAGGAGAGGAGAGGAGAGGAGAGAAGTGTAGAAAAGAGCAGAGGAGAGGAGAGGAGAGGAGAAGAGAGGAGAGGAGAGGAGAGGAGAGGAGAGGAGTGTAGAAAAGAGCAGAGGAGAGGAGAGGAGAGGAGAGGAGAGGAGAGGAGAGGAGAGGAGATCAGAGGAGAGGAGAGGAGAGGAGAGGAGAGGAGAGGAGAGGAGAGGAGAGGAGGGAGAGGGGAGGGGAGGGGAGGGGAGGGATAGGGTGGGGGGAGGATTGGAGAATTTGAGGGGAGGGGATTTTAAGAGAGGATTAAAGAGGGAGGGGGGAAGGGAGAGGGGTAGTAGATATAAAGATATAGAGATAGAGAAGTTATATAAAGAACATAGAGAAGATAGAGATAGCTATAGAAAGTTAGAGATAGATATAGAGAAGATAGAGATAGATACATAGAAGATAGAGATAGCTATAGAAAGTTAGAGATAGATATAGAGAAGATAGATATAGATATAGGGAAAAGATAGTGATAGCTATAGAAAATATAGTGATAGAGAATTTTTTTTTACTTTGTTTTTTTCTTTTAGTGATAGAGAATTTAGAGAGAGATAGTGATAGTGATAGTGATAGTGACAGATAGTGATAGTGATAGATAGTGATAGTGATAGTGATAGTGATAGTGATAGATAGTGCTAGTGATAGACAGTGATAGTGATAGTGATAGTGATAGTGATAGTGATAGTGATAGTGATAGTGATAGCTAGAGTGATAGAGATAGAGAAGATAGAGATAGATATAGAGAAGATAGAAATAGATCTATAGAGAGAAGATAGAGATAGAGAAAAAAGATTGAGATAGTAAGGGAGGGAGTGAGTGTGAGGCGGAGACAGAGACAGAGAGAGTTAGAGAGGGCAAGGTAGGAGTGTGTGTGTGTTCCTGTTTGTGTTTGTGTTTTGTGTTTGTTTGTGTTTGTGTTTTGTGTGTGTTCGTGTTTGTGTTTTGTGTGTGTTCGTTGCCCAACCTGATATTTTACCAGCTAAGGGGGCTGTCTTGTTTTTCTTATCTCCGAGGAGCTCTTACAGGTAAGAGGCTCTATGATGCAGACTATTCTGGGGATGGGGAAAGCTGAATATGTGTAGGAAGAGGAATGAGGAAGTTTGTATTTTGGGGGGAGGTGTGTAATTTTGTGGGAAGATACTGTTCTAGAGATCAGTGTGAGAGACCTTCCTTGTGTCAGCAATAGGAAATGGACAAGAAGCTTGTTCCTCTGTCCTCAAGGTCCTCAACACAAGGGAGATCTGTAGCCTCCTAGGAGATAACTCAAATTATCTGAGACTCACCTACAAAGGAAATGGCATTTTGTTGTTGTCCTGAAGAGGCTCCTCTGTTCTTGAGTACAAGAAAGACATGGACCTAGGAGTCAGGATGACTTGAGTTTCAAATTCAGTCTCAGACAGGGTTGAGAGTCCCTGAGGCAAACCGTTTGCCCTTTTGGCCTCCATTTCCTCACAGGGTTGATCTAAGGATCAAATGAGATGGTAAACTGGCAAAGGCTGTCCAGTAAAAAAGACAGAAGAGAGGTATTTCCTCTCTCACTCTGCCCCTGATGTGACCCCGAGACTGCCTCCAGGTCCTCTTTCCATCCTTTGGGGGATCAAGCTTAAGCCTGAAACACTGGGGGATTCCCTTAGCCAGAGAGGAGGTGGGACAGAGCAGTATCAAAGTTCTTCAACTTTTTCTGACAAGCTACTGGAGCCTCCTCCATCTTTCTCCAAAGCATATTTTAAAGTCACAAAACAAATTCTTTGGAATCTCAAAATGTATATCTATCCCATTTTTTTTTTTTTAATTGGAGAGGGTGGACCCGGTTGTTCATTGTACTGTAGGTATCCAATGTAAGTATGGAAAATCCCTTTCTCCCTGTACTCGGGTAGACAATCTTTCATTACTTCTTAGTGACCTGCAGTGCTTCAAGGCACTGAAAGTGTTAAGAAAGGTGGAAGCAGGGTACAAGTGTAGTTTAGGACTTTCCAGCCTCTATTTCTGCCCTGTCTGATCCACATTGTGGCCCTTAGGGCTTGTGGATTTGAGAACGGAAATAGGAGAGAACTCTTCTGGGCAAGAACAAACAGGGATAAGAGCCAGTGGACTGTAAGCCTGACAGGCACATGGGATGATGTGAAATCACAAAATATTGTAATTATTCTCAGAAATTGTGTGCTTTGAGCACCTGATAGAAGGTACCCACCCACCACAGCAAACAGATGAACTTGATAGATTCTTCTTTATACTGACAGACACTCTGCCTACAAGGTTTCAACTTTTATTTGTATTGTGATACAATGGAGTTTCTCACTTGCTGCCTTTGGATTTCTTTTAATGAGGAGGAGACCCAAAAGAAGGGATGGAGAAAGGAAGAAACAAGGATGGGACCGTAGGAATGGATCCTTTTTATCAACTGTGTTGAGTCTGGCTCTGCAGTTAAAACCTAAGAAGACAATGAAAGGCAACAGCGGGGCTGTGCCCAATGAGCTCTTAGAACCTTCTTGGACGGCTTGCTGCTCCTTTAGCTGGGAAGATGGGGTAGTTATTGGAAGCAAAGCTGAGTATTTATTGATTGACAATTTTTTTTCCCCCTCAGGGAATCTTTGCCCTTCAAGATGGTGAAAAAAAAGGGAGCACTTCCCCATGGTGAGAATCAATTAACAAACATATAGTAATACTTCTTCTTCTATCAGTCACTGTATTAAATGAGGAAGATACTCCAAACATTAATTGAAAGAGGGAGGATCAAAAGTACATCAACTAGAATATGCCTGATAGAGAGTATAGAAAAAGAACGTCCGAAGGCATATCCGGAAGGGAACAATGAGGCTATCAGAAGAGCTTAGGAGACAGGTGGACAGGATGACCAGCTTGTTGGCTATGGGAGTGAAGAAAAGAAAACATATGCGGGAAAATGTTGTTGAGTAAGGAATGAAAAGATGCCTCAGTCAATAGATGATATGTGGGCTAAGCAAAGGGAAGAGTGGTGGATGACACCTGGGTGACAGAAAAGGCAATTTCAGAAGAGGGCAGAGGGTGTGGGACAAAGAACAGATCCTGTTTTGGACACGTTGAGGTTCTGGTGCAATTGGGCATGCGGGTCAAAATGTCCAACAGATAGTACATGTGAGTTGGAGAAGAAAGTTCAAGATAGAGACTGCAGCAGGATCAGCATACTTGGTAGTGTTTTCAGCTTTACCTGTTTCCATTGCTTCAGAGGAGGATGATATTTGTAACTCGTTAGGACTTTGCCAGGATTCTGGCAATTAGAAGGAGTAAATATCGCCAGAGAATAAGAGGTGGGAAGTGAAGAGGAAAGGATAATACCTTTTCTTTAAAAAGGAGTGAGATGGGAACTACTAGGAAAAGGGAAAGGAAGAGGGCGAATAGGGCAAATTAACTTCCATATGAAAAAGAGTCAAGTAAAAGCTTTTCCAGTGGAGGGGAAGAGGGGGATAAGAGGTTGGTTGAGTGAACCTGTTCTCACCAGTATTGCTCCAAATAGGAAACACCATACATACTGAATAAGGATATGCAACTCTAATCTTAGCCTGCAGGAAAATAGGAGGTTAATACAAAATGGGAAGTGAGGGGTGATAAAAGAACAGGCCATTTGGGAGGAGTCAGTGATCAGTAGCAAAACACTTTTGAGGAGATACAGAGTGAAAGAGAATAAATGGGAGGGGGAATACAATTAGCCATAGTCAATGTAAAAACAATTTTTAAAACAAGTTTCTGATGGAATATCATTGTTCACTGGAAAATGATGAGCAGAATGTTCATAGGGGGAAAATACCCTGCAAAGTCCTCCATGAACACAGTGAAACATGCCATATATAAAATGATAGCAACATTTTGCAGTGATCAGTATAAAATGATTTTGTTATTCTCAGTAACACAATCATACATAACTACTCTGAAGGAGTTATAGTAAAAAAGAAAAATCTTAACCATTCACAGAAAAGGAATGATTATATCTGAATACAGATTGAAGCATTCTTTATTTACCTGTTATCTCTCTATTTTTCACTTCATTTTCCTTAAGGCTTTTTATTTTTTTCACTAAGATGGGAGATCTATGTTTTTTTCTCAAATTTTATGGAAATCTTTTACAAAATTTTAAATGTACTTTGTTAATTGTGGGTGAGAATCAAGGAAAGAACCTGGACAGCAAACATTTTTAAAAACAAATAAGAATATTTTGAATGGAAATTGGGCAAAATATTAAATAAATTTAATAAAAAGAAAAAAATGCATTCACTTTTGAACTTTGGGACTTACAAGAGTAATTAATTTTACACTTCAATTAGTAAAACTAGACTGAATGGGAATGTGAGAAACAGTGCAGAGAATTTAAAAGCCAAGAGGGAAGAATAAGTAGAGGCCACAGTCAATAAACATTCCTTATCTACTGTGCACTAAGCTCCATAGTAAGCACTGGGTATATATAAAGAAAGGCTCAAAGTGGGTCCTGGCCTGGAGGAACTTCCAGTCTAAGGAGGTGTTCAAATAATGGGGTTGCCACAAAAATTGGAAGTAAGGAAATTGTCTCTTGGGCTTCCTCCAAGTATGCCATGAAGAAGAGCATGTTGCTAAGGGTCCAGTTGCCCTCCAAAGACCAGGAATCACCCTTGGGAGATCATAATCCCTGTGCTGCTGCAATCTTTCCCACTCACAATCTCTTTCCTGATTCCTTCCCCTTTGCTCATATGGTCCCTCCTTCATTCACAGACTTGAGCCAGGACGAGAAAAAGAGCATACTCAAGAGGGCAAAATCGCTGTTATTCCGAGGTCCCCCTCACCGCAGTGCACCCTCATCCCAAAAAAATGGGCAAGAGCCGGACCTAGAGGGCCAGGACGACAGTATTCCTGCCACATCAAAAATGGAGGGAAAGGACATTGTGGCCACAACCTCGTTTAGTTCGAGGTTCACCTTTCCTCCTATACCCACCCCTCCTGGTTCTCCCAAGAGGCTTCCAAAAGCCACCCGGGCCTGTCCTGGCCAAGCAGCAGGTGCAATTCCAAAGAGGAAATCCAAAGTGTATTCCATGCTGGCTACAGAATGTGAGAACACATCTTCTGAAACTGAGCCCGAACTCTCCTCAGAAGATGATGCTCCACAGCAAGAAGAGAACTCAGTGTGGGCCACCAAAGTCCTCGGTGCTCCTTGGAATAGAATAGGCAAAGAATGCCCGGAGCTTCCCACTGAATCCAAGAACTCTCCTGGAGCTCTCTCCCAATCTTCCTTCCAGTGGGCACAGGGAGATGGGCCTCTTCCCCAAGAAGACAGCACGGCCTGTCTCATCCAAGGAGTGAGTGTACTTCTTTGGAAGAGGACCAATAAAGTAGGCCTGGCTCCTCCCACTGAGTCTGAGACAACCCCCAGAGATCTCTGCAAACTGTCCTTCAGTTGCGGGCAGGGAAAAAGCCCTCCACCTCGACAAGTCAGCCCAGCCGGTACTTTGAAAGAAGTTAGAGCTCCTCGGAGGGGGGACAACAAAATAAGCCCGGCACGTCCTAAGGACCCCATGGTATCCTCCAGCATTCTCTTGGAACCCTCCTTCAACTGGGCGCAGGGAGAAGGTCACTCATCTCAGGAAACCAGCCCAGTCTGGGGCATCCAAGGAGTTAGTGTTCTTAAGAAGTGCAAGATAGGACCTCTTTCGCTTGCCACGGAGTCAAAGACAGCCCCCAGAGCTCCCTCGGAAGCCTCCTGCAGTTGGGCCCAAGGACAATGTCAGCCACCCCAAGAAGCTGGCCCAGCATTTATTTCCAGACCCTGTCGTCTATGGAGAAAGATGAGTAAAAAATCCTCGGCTCAGCCCACTGAGTCAAAGACAGCTCCCAGACTTCCCCCGGAACCCTCCTGCAGTTGGGCCCAAGGACAATGTCAGCCACCCCAAGAAGCTGGCCCGGCATTTATTTCCAGACCCTGTCGTCTATGGAGAAAGATGAGTAAAGCAACCTCGGCTCTGCCCACTGAGCCAAAGACAGCTCCCAGACTTCCCCCAGAACCCTCCTGCAGTTGGGCCCAAGGACAATGTCAGCCACCCAAAGAAGCTGGCCCAGCATTTATTTCCAGACCCTGTCGTCTATGGAGAAAGATGAGTAAAGCTTCCTCGGCTCTGCCAACTGACTCAAAGACAGCCCCCAGACTTCCCTTGGAAGCCTCCTGCAGTTGGGCCCAGGGACAATGTCATCCAGCACCCCAAGAACCCTGCCCAGCATCCACTTCCAAAGCCCAAAGTCTTTGCAAGAAGGCTGGCAAATTAACCTTGACCTCCCAAGCAAACCCTTCTCCAACTACAGAGCCCAAGCATTCTAGGGAGCACAAAAGTCAATTTTGGTCCTTTTTAAAATATTTCCGCCCTGCCAGAAACTAGGAAGGTCTTCTGAGCTCTCCCGATTTCCCGCCACAAATGGAACAAATTTGGAACTTAGGGACATTAAAATCAAAGACAGCATCACAGGGAATCCTTCATACACAACTCAAAAGACTGTGAACAAAATCATCAGGTTAGGGATGAAGCTCTCTAATGTGGCAACACTTCAGACAAAATCCACAGAAATAACAAATGGGACAAGCTCCAACCTCAACAGGAACCACAGACATTTTCATCTCCTAGATTCTCTTTTCAACTTGGGTCTGAGTCCTGGAGGCCTAAGTGAAGCTGGGCTGCCTAAGATGGCAGCCAGGTCCAGCTGTGCCACTGAGAACCTGAGAAGGTGGCCCTGGTGAGGATCCAGCTCCTGGCGGGTGCGGAGACAATGGATCTGGGATGCTGCTGGTAGTTGCAGGCGAGGGGAGCTCTTGCTTTGGGGCTGCTGGTCAGAATCTCGGGAGTTCCTGGGCAGAGGGCAACACTGAAGGGAAGCTTTAGGAACATTCTCACCACACATCAATTAAAGGAGCTTAGAGCTCATTCCTCCTTTTAAAACGCGCACCTGCAAAGAACCATCCCACCACTGAAATATATGATGGGAAAGGGGAAGACAAGGCATCATCTTCAGAAGAGGACATTTAAGGAAAAGAAAAGCTTTTACCCCAAAGACTAATGTGCAATTCCTGCACAACCAAAGAAACTATGTAGAACAATGTAACCTAAAATATTCCTTCCAAGAAAAACTAAAAGCATATTAAAAAAAAAAAAAAAAAAAAAAAGGAAACCAACTTGCAAAGGAGGAAAGGAATCTCAAGATGGAAATAAATCTTTGAAAAATAAAGATTAGCAAACCATAGAAGGGAAGAATAACCAAGACATTTCAGTAGAGATTGTAAATATTGAAAACAAATTGAACAATGTGAAATATAACTTAAAAAGACAGATCTGGAGGATAGATTAGCAACAGAAAATTGATAAAAATGGACTACCTGAACATTTGGACCAAAAAGAGAACCTTAACACAGTAATGAAAGAGATAATTTGGCAATATTGTCCTGGAATGATAGGGCATGAGGAGAAAATGTCCAAATAGCTAAAAAAATCCCCCAATCACATCTCATGAAATTCATTGTGGAAAACATTCAGAATATTAATGCTAAATTTAGAAACCCATAACTCAAAGGGAAAATTTTTGAAGAAACAAAAAAAAATTCATATAAGTGGGAACCACAATTGGAATTGAACAAGACACATCAGCAGTCCCAGTAAAAGACTGAAAAGGTATCTCCTGAGTTCTGATTCTGAGAGGGGAGGGTGGAGAGAGGGCCAGGAGAAAGGAGAAAAAGGGACAGCATGGAGCATGGCGCAAGACCAACTTAGGGAAGGAAGGAAGACCAAAAGAAGGGAAAAAATTGAGATAGAAGGGGAGGAGGCAAAGGAGAGAAAGAAGAGGGAAGAAGAGAGAGCTTACTTTGGAAAGATTTCATATAGTATATTTAAAAATTATTTTTAATCTTGAAATGAGTACTTTTCCAAATGTAGAGAATTCAACATTCCATTTTTTCAAACTTTGTGATCCCAGCGTTTCTCCTTCGCTCCTTTAACCCCATTCTTCCCAAGACAGCAAGTGATCTAAGTGAAATAATTACAACTCTCATGTACTAAAGCACATTTCTCAGATTGTGGAAGACAAAAATCTAATTCTGGGGCAAAAAACCAGAACAAAGGAAAAAAATTAATTAGGAATCTGTGTGACCCCCTGACTCAGATGGGCTACTCTGGAGGCATCTCCAGATGCAAACAAAGCATGGATTCTATGCAAGGAGACGTCCCAGCACATAAAGGGAACAGCCCGGCATGGCATGAGGCCCCAGGCCAGAAAGAGGAGTCGGATTAAACAGGAAAAGATTTGGGTTCAGTGAATGGATAGAACCACTGACCAATGACCAGTAATGTCTCTTTCCTAGAACTCATGGAACTTCCTGAAACTTAGGCCTAAGGTCTGACCTTTTCTGCCCTACAATCCTCTGAGAATAAGAGTCATGTGATGTCCTGAAACTTGGGCCTAAAGTCCTAGAGCCTCTGAGAAACCTTCCCCTGGTCCCATTCAGTCTCTTTATTTCCTTCCTGCCTTTGAGGATCTTATATTTTATTGGGAGATTTGCAATATGTACATAGATAAGTGAATACAATCATTGATGGAAAGAGAATCTCTAAAAAGGGCAAGGGGAAGAGGAGAGAGAAATATCTATATCATGAAAATTGCATTTCTCTGGGATTAACGGTTCAAACCCCAGGTCAACCATCCTGGGTTATTGAAGATAGCTGGGGGACTTGCGGCCAAGATGGCGGCGTGGAGGCAGACAGCTGCTTGAGTTCTGCGGTTTCTCTCAGAACTTACTTCATGACAAGCCTCGGAGTTGATGCTTGACCGAGAAAGAAACCCACAAATAATCACCAACAGAAGACATCCTTGAAGTTCGCCAGAGGTCGTCTGTGTTTGCTCGGGGGAGGGTCAAACAGACTGGGCACAGACTGAGGGCAGGCAAGCCAGAGAGGGACAGGCAGCTCACACAACCCCAGTGTGGATACTCTATCTTGGCAGCAAGCCAGGAGAGTGAAGAGGGTGTAAACACCAGAGGTGAAGATTAAAACCCCCAGAAAGCTAGAGTCTCTTGGGACCCGGCCACCCCCAACCCCCACCTGGACTGACTCAGCGCATTCTCAGAGCCTCAGAGCCCAGACTCAGCACAGCCATGGATGTTCTGTTAGTGGCTCTCTGCTGCCCTCCCCCCCCCCCAGTCTGTGGACAAAGCCCATTAATACCATCCAGCCCCATCCCCAACCAATTGTTGGGGACCAATTGTTTCTCTTGTCAATTTGTTTTCTTCGATTCCCGCTCTGACAAAATGAACAAAAAATTCAAAAGGGCTCCAACCATTGACAGCTGCTGTATGGAGAGAGAGCAGACTTCAAACACTGAGGAGACTAAAAGCTGATTGTCCCCAGAGGAATCCCCTAAGGGGGATATGAGCTGCTTCTCAATACAAAAGAATCTCATAGAGGACATCAAAAAGGCTCTCACAAGAGAGCTAGAAGAGAAATGGGAAGCTTGGCAAGAGAGCCTGGAGAAGTCATCCCAAGCATTTAAAGACAGAGTGCATAAAGAAATCAAATCATGGAGAAACAAAATTAGTGAATTGGAAAAGGTAAACAACTCCAAGGAAAACAGGATTAGTGAGCTGGAAAAGGTAAACAACTCCAAGGAAAACAGGACTAGTGAGCTAGAAAAAGAACACAGCTCTCTAAAAAATAAAATGGATAAAATGGGAAAAAAATTCCATAGAAGAAAAAAACTCAATTGGACAATTACAAAAAGATATAAAAAAGTGAGTGAAGAAAATACAGCATTGAAAATTAGACTTGAACAAGTAGAAATGAATGACTCAAGGAGAAACCAAGAAGTAGTCAAGCAAAACCAGAGAAATGAAACAATTGAAAAGAATGTCAAGTACCTTATTAGAAGAAAACAGACCTGGAAAACAGATCCAGGAGAGACACTTTGAGAATAATCGGACTCCCTGAAAAATGGGAGGAAAGAAAGAGCTTGGACACTATTTTCGAGGAAATTATCAAACAGAACTGCCCAGACGTTTTGCAAACAGAGGATAAAATAGACATTGAAAAAATTCATCGATCACCTACTGAAAGGGACCCTAAAGTCAAAAGGCCAAGAAATATAGTGGCCAAGTTCAAGGACCATCAGACAAAGGATAAAATACTGGAAGCTGCTAGAAAAAAGCAATTCAGATATGGAGGAGCCACAATAAGGATAACCCAGGATCTAGCAGCATCCACATTAAAAGAACGAAGGGCCTGGAATATGATATTCCGAAAGGCTAAGGAACTTGGTATGCAGCCAAGAATAACTTACCCAGGGAAGAAGATGGACATTTAACAAAATAAATGAATTCCATCTATTCTTGATGAAATAAACCAGACCTACATAAAATGTTTGATCTTCGAATACAGAACTCAAGAGATTTCTAAAAAGGTAAAAAGAAATCTTGAGAACTATACTTCTGTTATAAAAATATGTAAAGAACATATGTATAATTTATCCTGGAAACTAGAGGTGGAAAGGAAATTATATCATAAAAAAGTGTCAAGTGATGGTACTACATACATCTCATGAAGAGGCAAAGGTAACTTATTATATCTGAGAGAAAGAAAGGAGGGAGATGAACATAATGTGTATCAATAGACATATTCGATTTATGGTGAAACTTCTTCCACATCATTGAAAAGTGAGAGGGAAGGAGTAAGCTAAGGGGAAGGGAATACAGAAATTGTGAGGAAAAGGGGTAAAATAAGGGAAGTAACTTTAAGGTGGGGAGAGATACTAAAAAGGGAGGGCTGTGAAAAGCAAAAGGTGTTCACAAGTTTAATACTGGGTAGAGGGGGAAGAGGGAAGGAAAGGAGAAAAGCATAAGCAGGGCTTAACAGGATGGCAAGCAAGATAGAATTAGTCATTCTAACCATAAATGTGAATGGGGTAAACTCCCTCATAAAGAGGTAGCAGTTAGCAGATGGGATCAACAGTCAGAATCCTACTATATGTTGTTTACAGGAAACACACCTGAAACAGGTTTATACATTCAAACTAAAAGTAAAAGAGTGGAGCAGAATCTATTATGCTTCAGGCAAAGCCAAAAAAGCAGGGGTAGCCATCCTCATCTCAGATCAAGCAAAAAAACAAATTGATCTAATTAAAAGAGATAAGGAAGGGCATTATATCCTACTAAAGGGTAGCATCAATAATGAAGCAGTATCAATATTAAACATATACCCACCAAGTGGTGCAGCATCTAAATTCTTAAAAGAGAAATTAAGAGAGCTGCAAGAAGAAATAGACAGCAAAACTATAAGAGTGGGAGATCTCAACCTTGCACTCTCAGAATTAGATAAATCAAACCACAAAATAAATAAGAAGTCAAAGAGGTAAATAGAATACTAGAAAAGTTTGATATGATAGATCTTTGGCGAAAGCTAAATGGAGACAGAAAGGAGTATACTTTCTTCTCAGCAGTTCATGGAACCTATACAAAAATTGACCATATACTAGGACATGAAAACCTTAAAATCAAATGCAGTAAGGCAGAAATGGTAAATGCATCCTTTTCAGACCACAATGCAATTAAAATTACATTTAATAAAAAGCCAGGTGAAAATAGACCAAAGAATAATTGGAAACTAAATAATCTTATACTAAAGAATGATTGGGTAAAACAGCAAATCATAGACATAATTAATAACTTCACCCAAGAAAATGACAATAATGAGACATCATACCAAAATGTGTGGGATACCACCAAAGCAGTAATAAGGAGAAGCTTTATATCTATACAAGCCTACTTGCATAAAATAGAGAAAAAGAGGGCCAACGAATTGGGCTTACAACTAAAATTGCTAGAAAAGGAACAAATTAAAAACCCCCAGACAAACACAAAACTTGAAATTCTAAAATTAAAAGGTGAGATTAAAGGTAAAAAAAAGAAATAAACTATTGATTAATAAAACTAAGAGTTGGTTCTAGGAAAAAACCAACAAAATAGACAAACCCTTAGTAAACCTGATTTAAAAAAGGAAAGAGAAAAAGCAAATTGTTAGTCTTGAAAATGAAAAGGGAGAACTCACCACTAAAGAAGAGGAAATTAGAACAATAGTTAGGAGCTACTTTGCTCAACTTTATGCCAATAAATTCAATAACTTAAATGAAATGGAAGAATACCTTCAAAAATATAGCTTGCCCAGATTAACAGAGGAAGAACTAAGTAGTCTAAATAGTCCCATCTCAGAAAAAGAAATAGAACAAGCTATTAACCAACTCCCTAAGAAAAAATCCCCAGGACCAGAAGGATTTACTTGTGAATTCTACCAAACATTTAAAGAACAACTAACTCCAATGCTATATTAACTCTTTGAAAAAATGGGGATTGAAGGAGTCCTACCAAATTCCTTTTATGACACAGACATGATACGATTCGATCTACCTAACTGAGAAAGAAAACTATAGACCAATTCCTTAGTGAATAGTGATGCTAAAATCTTAAATAAGATATTAGCAAAAAGACTTCAGAAAATCATCCCCAGGATGAGCCGAGAAAGAGATTCAAGAAATTAGAGTAGGAAATCAAACTATCACTCTTTGCAGATGACATGATGGTATACTTAGAGAACCCCAAAGACTCTGCTAAAAAGCTATTAGAAATAATTCAGAATTTTGGCAAAGTGGCAGGATACAAAATAAATCCACATAAATCCTCAGCATTTTTATATATCACCAACAAAATGCAACAGCAAGAGATACAAAGAGAAATTCCATTCCAAACAAAGGTTGAGAGTATAAAGTATTTGGGAATCCATCTACCAAAGAATAGTCAGGAATTATATGAGAAAAATTACAAAACACTTGCCACAAAAATAAAGTCAGATTTAAATCATTGGAAAGACATTCAGTGCTCTTGGATAGGCCGAGCGAATATAATAAAGATGACAATACTCCCCAAACCAATCTATTGATTTAGTGCTATACCAATCAGACTCCCAAGAAACTATTTTAATGACCTAGAAAAAATAACAAAATTCATATGGAAGAATAAAAGGTCGAGAATTGCAAGGGGACTAATGAAAAAAAAGTCAGAGGAAGGTGGTCTAAGTGTACCTGATCGAAAGCTATATTATATAGCAGCAGTCACCAAAACCATTTGGTATTGGCTAAGAAATAGACCGGTAGATCAGTGGAACAGATTAGATACAAAGAACAAAAAAGGGTACATCTATAGCAATCTAATCTTTGACAAACCCAAAGATGCCAACATTAGGGATAAAAATTCATTATTTGGGAAAAACTGTTGGGAACACTGGAAATTAGTATGGCAGAAATTAGATATGGATCCACACTTAACACCATATACCCAGATGAGATCAAAATGGGTCCATGATTTAGGCATAAAGAATGAGATCCTAAATAGATTAGAGAAACAGAAAATAGTCTACCTCTCAGACCTGTGGAGGAGGAAGGAATTTATGACCAGAGGAGAACTAGAGATCATTATTAATCACAAAATAGAAGATTTTGATTACATCAAACTAAAAAGTTTCTGTACAAACAATACTAATGCAAACAAGATTAGAAGGGAAGTAACAAATTGGGAAAATATTGTTAAAGGTAAAGGTTCTGACAAAGGTCTCATTTCCAAAATATATAGAGAACTGATCCTAATTCATAAGAAATCAAACCATTCTCCAATTGATAAATGGTCAAGGGATATGAACAGACAATTCTCAGATGATGAAATTGAAACTCTATCCACTCATATGAAAGAGTGTTCCAAATCACTACTGATCAGAGAAATGCAAATTAAGACAACTCTGAGATACCACTACACACCTGTCAGATTGGCTAAGATGACAGGAACAAACAATGATGACTGTTGGAGGGGCTGTGGGAAAACTGGAACACTGATGCATTGTTGGTGGAGTTGTGAAAGAATCCAGCCATTCTGGAGAGCAATTTGGAACTAGGCCCAAAAAGTTATCAAACTGTTCATCCCCTTTGACCCAGCATTGCTGTTATTGGGCTTGCTTATATCCCAAAGAAATACTAAAGAGCGGAAAGGGACCTGTATGTGCCAAAATGTTTGTGGCAGCTCTTTTTGTTGTAGCTAGAAACTGGAAGTTGAATGGATGTCCACCAATTGGAGAATGGTTGGGTAAATTATGGTATATGAAGGTTATGGAATATTATTGCTCTGTAGGAAATGACCAGCAGGAGGAATACAGAGAGGCTTGGAGAGACTTACATCAACTGAGTGAAATGAATAGAACCAGAAGATCACTGCACACTTCAATGCTGTATGAAGATGTATTCTGATGGAAGTGGATATCTTCAACATAAAGAAGATCCAACTCACTTCCAGTTGATCAATGATGGACAGAAATAACTATACCCAGACAAGGAACACTGGGAAGTGAATGTAAATTGTTAGCACTACTGTCTATCTACCCAGGTTACTTATACCTTTGGAATGTGATACTTAATGTGCAACAAGAAAATGGTATTTACACACATATATTGTATCTAGGTTATATTGTAACACATGTAAAATGTACGGGATTGCCTGTCATCGGGGGGAGGGAATGGAGGGACGGGGGGGATAATTTGGAAAAAATGAATACAAGGGATAATGTTATTAAAAAAATTGCTCATGCATCTATACTGTGGAAAAAAATTCTAAATAAAAAAAAAAGAGTGATCTTCAGTTGGTGAAAGAAGCCATCTTTGTCTCAATTTTTACCTAATCCTAATGACACACTTTTTTCCAAGTCAAGAGGCAAAAAGCTCTATTATGTTGCCAAAAGGTGGGCAAAGTTAGAGCAAAACTCAAGCTCAATTCCTAATGAATCAGCTGGGGGATTTGCATTCTGGTTAAAAACTGTCTGTGGGGTCACAATAGCTCTAACAATGTAAGGAACTCAACAAGAGACCATTGCAACAAAGGCCCACTGAAAGAGAAAACAATCCTGTCAATGCCCCACTCCAGGTCAAACTGCCTCAGGAAAACAAAGCTTTCCTCCAAGGCCATCTCCAATCCTCTTGATCTACATTTGGGCAATGGACCCAGAAGGATCCAGAGGAAATAGTGAGGCTGGTGACCTTGGATGGCTCTCCCTTACTTAAATGCAATTCACTTGCTTGTCAAGGTCATAGGCAAGTTATTCAAGTGCAATGGAGATGCTTCTCAAAAGGTGAGAGCACTGGCCTACATGGGTCAATGTAATGAAGGCCCTTCCCACTCTAAGTTTCCAAGATTTTGTAGAGTAGCAAGGATGCTTTGCATATGTGTAAGATACTTGATGGATTGTATTTGTTTTTGAAACCCTGGTGAGAATCTCTACCTTGAAATGAAGATCCTAGACACACCTCACTTTTGATTTCAAAGGATTTATACATCTACCCTCTGATTATCTCTTCCCACCAGTCTTGCATAGGATCCTCTTTATTATCCACAGTTTCTAGCTGAGCAGACGATGTTGTAGAAATTGTGTTGCTTTTTGGATCTTTCCCCAGGCTTTCATAGTTAGAATCAGAACTAAGATCTCAAGTCAGGTCTTCTGATTCTTAGACATCAACCTGAATAACTCTAATGATGTGCTTTAAATAAGCATATTAATAAAAGAAAATAACTATCATTTACATTTTCATAAAACTTTAAAGTTTACAGAATGCTTTTCTCAGAATGGTTCATAAATGCAAGTGTTGTTATCCAGTCCCATCCCATAGGTGAAGACACTTAGGTGTAAGGGGACTTTAAATGGGCTGCACCACAGCGCATCATTGAGGCCCGAAAGTAATTTCTGTGGATATTAGGACTGCCCTTGGGCGGGATCCTGGCCATATTGAGATAGCTTCTTAATGGGTGACTCTCTCGCTGATTGGCTGTGTGTGTGACCTCACAGGCCCTATGTAAGCCCACTGCAGGCAGCAATCGCTCTCTTTAACCTGGCGTTCTTCCCCTTGGCTTCCTAGCCTGGGTGGCCAAGCCAAGATGGGTAGCCAAAAGAGGTAAGGGTTTTGGTAGTGAACACGTGGGTCTTCTGACCAGGTGTTCACTCGGGAACCAACAAGTCAGGGCATCAGTTAGGGCATTATGTGAGTAGGTATAATAAAGGCTTTTAAGATTACACGTGGTTGTTCTTGAGTGCGCTACCGGTTATTAAACTATAGATTCAAGAGATTGTGGCCAGAGACCTTAGAAGGCCTCAGAGGAGGCGAGCCGGGTAGAGTTCACACTGCAAAGGACAGTGGTCAAAGGTACTCTGGTGGGTCTAGGACGGACTAGTAATTGTAACTGCCAGGAGAGCACGTTACACTTAGGTTCCTTGAAACACAAGGAACATGGCATATTAATGGAACACCGGGACATTTTTATTGTCAAACATCAAGGGTAGCAAGGGAAGACTTATAACAACATACTATATGCTTCAGTGTCAAATGACTATATAGAGGGTACAGGGATTTTGGGTATTGGGAGAGAAAATTGCCCACTTGATCAAGCCCTTTTCCATCTTATTTTCAAGCTGATTTGCAGCACTGCTAGGGGAATGATAGAGGCTGAAAGGAACCCTTTCACAACAAATCTACAAGTGCCTTGACAAACTGGCTGAGTTGGATTCACAGGATGATTTCGAAAGAGACAGACTAGACTTTCTACCTAGGGTGTAAGAGTTGAATGGAAGTTTGAGAGTCAGCAGGGTGATGTCAGAGAGGCCAGGAGAGACTTACATGAACTGGTGCTAAGTGAAATGAGCAGAACCAGAAGATGATAGGACACGGCAGCAACAAGATTGTACGATGATCAATTCTGATGGACATGGGTGGCTTTTTTCAACAATGAGGTGATTCAGGCCTGAGCCAATGATCTGTGATGATGAGAGTCATCTGCACCCAGAGACAGGACTGTGGGAACTAAGTGTGGACCACAACATAGCATTTTAACACTTTTGGTTAGGATTTGCTTGTATTTTATTTTCTATCCCATTTAAAAAATTTTTTTTATTTCATTTGTCTTTTGCATTAAGATCATTGTATAAATGTGAATGCCTATATTGGAATGAACATGTGTTTAACCATGTTTAGCATATATTGGATTGCACACCATGTAGGTAAGGGAGTGAGGAGAAGTTGGGAATAATTGGACATGGTTTTTCAAGGGTCCATGTTGAAAAACTTTTCCTTGCATATGTTTTAAAAATAAAAAAAATCAATAAAAAGTAAATAGGGGTTTGCCCAAAAGATTTGAATGGAGGTCAAGAGTCTTAGGAAAGATAGAGATGAGAAAAAGGAGGAAGATGTCAATTTTGCTACCTTATCAGTAATGAAAGACAAATTATCTATAATGGACTTGAACCAGAAAAAGACATGAAAGCTTTTTTTTTTTTTAATTTACAAAAAGGTTTACAAAGAAGCATATCCAATTCCCTTTACCCATGAATGACAGATGCAAATACATTTTTTCTTTATTAATGGACAGTCAGATAAAGACAAGAAATTTAAATGTTTAGTGTACAGAAATATTTTTAATCTTTGGTAAAATACACTCTAGGGCAGGGGTCCTCAAAGTACGGCCCACTGGCCAGATGCAGTGGGCTGAGGACCTTTATGCAGCCCTCTGGATTTTTGGCAAATGGGCTGAGAGGCTGAACCAGAGTGTGAGGTTTTGTTTTTACTACAGTCCGGCCCTCCAACAGTCTGAGGGTCAGTGAACTGGGCCCCTATTTAAAAAGTTTGAGGACCACTGCTCTTAGGTGGAAGATGACAAAATGATTTAATGAGAATCTGTGGGAAACCCAATTCAGGCAAAGTGGCTTTGGTTGAGTAAACAACATAACCAAGCATCCTGTGGGCACGGGTAAACAACGTAACCAAGCATCCTGTGGGTAATGGATAGAACAGAAAAAATGGTTCCATTTGATGTCATCACTACCTCACAATCTATGACTGGGATAAAAGGCCAGGAGTCTCAGCAACCGTGCTCTGTGCGGGAGAGACAGTGAGAGAGAAAGAGCGAGCGAGAGTGAGAGCGAGAGCAAGAGCGAGAGAGCGCCAGAGCCAGAGACAGGGAGAGAAAGCGATAGAGGTGGGAGGAGAGGAGAGGAGAGGAGAGGAGTGTAGAAAAGAGCAGAGGAGAGGAGAGGAGAGGAGAGGAGAGGAGAGGAGAGGAGAGGAGAGGAGAGGAGAGGAGATCAGAGGAGAGGAGAGGAGATCAGAGGAGAGGAGAGGAGAGGAGAGGAGAGGAGAGGAGAGGAGGGAGAGGGGAGGGGAGGGGAGGGGAGGGATAGGGTGGGGGGAGGATTGGAGAATTTGAGGGGAGGGGATTTTAAGAGAGGATTAAAGAGGGAGGGGGGAAGGGAGAGGGGTAGTAGATATAAAGATATAGAGATAGAGAAGTTATATAAAGAACATAGAGAAGATAGAGATAGCTATAGAAAGTTAGAGATAGATATAGAGAAGATAGAGATAGATACATAGAAGATAGAGATAGCTATAGAAAGTTAGAGATAGATATAGAGAAGATAGATATAGATATAGGGAAAAGATAGTGATAGCTATAGAAAATATAGTGATAGAGAATTTTTTTTACTTTGTTTTTTTCTTTTAGTGATAGAGAATTTAGAGAGAGATAGTGATAGTGATAGTGATAGTGACAGATAGTGATAGTGATAGATAGTGATAGTGATAGTGATAGTGATAGTGATAGATAGTGCTAGTGATAGACAGTGATAGTGATAGTGATAGTGATAGTGATAGTGATAGTGATAGTGATAGCTAGAGTGATAGAGATAGAGAAGATAGAGATAGATATAGAGAAGATAGAAATAGATCTATAGAGAGAAGATAGAGATAGAGAAAAAAGATTGAGATAGTAAGGGAGGGAGTGAGTGTGAGGCGGAGACAGAGACAGAGAGAGTTAGAGAGGGCAAGGTAGGAGTGTGTGTGTGTTCCTGTTTGTGTTTGTGTTTTGTGTTTGTTTGTGTTTGTGTTTTGTGTGTGTTCGTGTTTGTGTTTTGTGTGTGTTCGTTGCCCAACCTGATATTTTACCAGCTAAGGGGGCTGTCTTGTTTTTCTTATCTCCGAGGAGCTCTTACAGGTAAGAGGCTCTATGATGCAGACTATTCTGGGGATGGGGAAAGCTGAATATGTGTAGGAAGAGGAATGAGGAAGTTTGTATTTTGGGGGGAGGTGTGTAATTTTGTGGGAAGATACTGTTCTAGAGATCAGTGTGAGAGACCTTCCTTGTGTCAGCAATAGGAAATGGACAAGAAGCTTGTTCCTCTGTCCTCAAGGTCCTCAACACAAGGGAGATCTGTAGCCTCCTAGGAGATAACTCAAATTATCTGAGACTCACCTACAAAGGAAATGGCATTTTGTTGTTGTCCTGAAGAGGCTCCTCTGTTCTTGAGTACAAGAAAGACATGGACCTAGGAGTCAGGATGACTTGAGTTTCAAATTCAGTCTCAGACAGGGTTGAGAGTCCCTGAGGCAAACCGTTTGCCCTTTTTGCCTCCATTTCCTCACAGGGTTGATCTAAGGATCAAATGAGATGGTAAACTGGCAAAGGCTGTCCAGTAAAAAAGACAGAAGAGAGGTATTTCCTCTCTCACTCTGCCCCTGATGTGACCCCGAGACTGCCTCCAGGTCCTCTTTCCATCCTTTGGGGGATCAAGCTTAAGCCTGAAACACTGGGGGATTCCCTTAGCCAGAGAGGAGGTGGGACAGAGCAGTATCAAAGTTCTTCAACTTTTTCTGACAAGCTACTGGAGCCTCCTCCATCTTTCTCCAAAGCATATTTTAAAGTCACAAAACAAATTCTTTGGAATCTCAAAATGTATATCTATCCCATTTTTTTTTTTTAATTGGAGAGGGTGGACCCGGTTGTTCATTGTACTGTAGGTATCCAATGTAAGTATGGAAAATCCCTTTCTCCCTGTACTCGGGTAGACAATCTTTCATTACTTCTTAGTGACCTGCAGTGCTTCAAGGCACTGAAAGTGTTAAGAAAGGTGGAAGCAGGGTAC